>NW_016108146.1:95406-130868 GCF_001604975.1 Cebus imitator
AAAAAAAAAAAAAAGAATGAAGTAGGGATACATGCAGTACATCAACAAGATGAAGACAGCCAAAGACTACGGCTTCAAGCAGGAGTATGAGGTACAGGCTAGCTCCAGCAGGACCCCTGCAGGGGTCTCACCTGGCTCTTCCTCTCTGTGGACCTTGACCCTGGTCTGACCTCAACCTGACCCTAATCACCAACCTAATTCACTTTGACCTTGACCCTGCTCCAAGCAACAATCTATTCAGTAGTACATTAAGAGGCCAGTCACAAAGGCCATGTATTGTATGATCCTTTTCATACGAATGTCCAGAATAAGCAAATCCACAGAAATAGAAAGTAGACTCATGGTTGCCAGGAGCTAGGGGTGCTGGGGAAGGGAAAAGGGAGTGACTACTAAAGAGTACTGGATTTCTTTCCAGGGTGACAAAACTGTTCTGGGAATTAGATAGTGGTGACAGTTGCACAATCTTGTGAGTATTCTAAAAACCACTGAATAGGTCAGGTGTGGTGGCTGACTCCTATAATCCCAGCACTTCGGGAGGCCGAGGCAAGTAAATCACCTGAGGTCAGGGGTTCAAAAGTGGCCTGGCCAACATGTTGATTCCCTGTCTCTACTAAAAACACAAAAATTAGCAGGACCTGGTGGGTACATGCCTGTAATCCCAGCTACTTGGGAGGCTGAGACAGGAGAATTGGCTTGAACCTGGGAGGCAGAGGTTGCAGTAAGCCAAGATTGCACCACCACACTCCAGCCTGGGTCACATCTCAAAAAAAAATAAAATGGGCCAGGCACAGTGGCTCACACCTGTAATCCCAGCACTTTGGGAGGCCAAGGCAGGTGGATCACTAGGTGGGGAGTTCAAGACCATCCTGGCTAAGATGGTGAAAGTCCGTCTCTACTAAAACCACAAAAATTAGCTGGGCATGGTGGCAGGCATCTGTAATCCCAGCTACTCAGGAGGCTGAGGCAGAGAACTGCTTGAACCTGGGAGCTGGAGGTTGCAGTGAGCCACGATTGTGGCACTGCACTCCAGCCTGGGTGACAAAGTGAAGAAAGAAAGAAAGAAAGAGAGAAGGAGGAAAGAAGAAAGAAAGAAAGATGAAAGAAAGAAAGAAAAGAAAGAATGAAAGAAAGAAAAAGAAAGAAAGAAAGAAAGAGGAAAGAAAGAAAAAGAGAGGAAGAAAGGAAACAGGGAATGACAAAAGGGGTGAAGGGAGGAAGAGGAAAGGAGGGAGGGAATGGAAAGGAAAGAAAAAGAAAAACCACTTAATTGCACACTGTAACATGGTAACTTTTACAAGTGTGAATTATATCGCAATTCTTTAAAATCCCAGTTGAGGAATATTCCTTCAAAATATCTGACCAGTAATCCTCACAACTGTCAAGTTCAATAAAATAAGAAAAGTCTGAGAAACTGACACAGTCAAGAAAAGACAAGAGGACTCAATGTAAATATGCTATCCTATCCTCCATGGGATCCTAGAACAGAAAAGAGATACTAGGCTAAAACTAAGGAAATCTGAATCAAGTGCAGACTTTAGTTAATAAGGTATCCATACTGGTTCATTATTTGTGACAAATGTACCGTACTCGGGTAAGAAGATAATAGAGGAAACAGGGTTTGGGGGTTATGGGGACTCACGTTGCACTATGTTTGCAACTTTTCTGTAAATCTAAACCTATTATAAATAAACAGTGTACTTATTTTAAAAGAAATCAATTTGTCATGTCAGGCAAACAGCAGCAGGCTGGTGTGAGGAGCTTGCTGGGAATTCACAAGCTATTGGAATTCAGCCCCAACTAACTCCAAAGCATGGTCTGGAAAACCCCCAGATCCCCCAGCCCCATCCATCCTGAGCTCTTGATCCTGGTGGGGTCCAGTGGATTCCACCCAAATGGTTTGCCAGGTAAGTGCCAGTTTATTTCATCAATGCAAATACTCTTTTAACAGGGGAAACACAGGAGCCTAGGGGATAACAAGGTCTGAGGGTCAGGTGAACCTTGGCATGAATCCTGAGGCTGCCTCTTTCATGCTGTGTGATCAGAGAAAGGCCATGCTCCCAGGTTCAGAGCACATGGGGCCAAGAGCAGCAGTGTCACCTGTAGTCCTACACTGCCAGCTACATTCACAGAGCATCATCCGTTGTCCTCAGACTCAGCCAGGAAGCTGCCTGGCTTTGGCTCTGTCCTCCCGACATTATGCTGACCAGGTGGTGCTATCTGCTCATCCTCAGCCACTGGGAGCTTACCTCGTGCCACTTTCTAATCCCCCAAGGGCACCAGCCCTTCCCGGAGCCCTCTCCCACCTCCTCCTTCCCCAAAGAGCTCTCTGCTGAGCTCTCTGCACAGACAAACCCTTTGTCCCCCACTCCCCTCTCCTGAGCTCCTAAGAGTTCTTTGAGCAGGAGAAAATTCTCTATCTGGAGATGGAAACACGTGTTTTATGTGCTGAGTGCAGCTTCTCCCTAGAATCCTCTCTCCAGTGCCACCTTCCAAGTCCCAGACCAAATTCTCAAACTAAAGGAGAATAAAGACAGATCCTGCTCTACTGTGTTTTCCACTGTCTGGAATGACAGAGAATTGTTATTAGTCATTGCTATTTTACAGACAATTCTAGTAATAATCATCCCAACACAACAGCTACTAGCTGTGGGCATTCACCACATGCCAACAGTGGACTGGGTGCTTTTCATGCATCATCTCATAGAATGCTCTCAATAATCATGATACCTCTGTTGGATAGTAATACCTTTATCCTCAGTTAGCATACAGGAAAACTGAGGTTCACAAAGGGCCAGTAACCTTGCAAGGACACACAGCCAGTAAGTGGCAGAACTGGGATTCAATGCAAGCAGATCTTTTTATATTTTTCCTTAGAGACAGATCTCTATGTTTCCCAGGCTGGAGTGTGGTGGCCCTTCACAGGTGCAATCCTAGCTCACTGCAGCCAGCAGCTTCTGGGCTCAAGCAATCCTCACACCTTGGCCTCCCAAGTAGCTGGGACTACAGGCACGTGCCACACACCCAGCCCAAATGTGTCTTCATCCAGAGTGCTTGATCTTAAGCAGCATATCATACTCTTTCTCTAAAGATGTTTTGTGAAACAAACAAACAAAACATTGTGATAAAATAAATTTCAGGAGTGTCGCCCTTTTTATTCTCTTCATGGAGGTTCACCAGGGGCATTAGTGTCTTGGAAGTCCTGAGTCATTCTTCAGGGATCAGACCTATTTAATCTTGTTTAAACCAAAGTTTTAACAAATTTAAGTGTTAAAAATGATCATTTATTTTTTCTGTTTACTTGTAAATAAACCACTTTGTCATCTTGTGCAACTAGTGTTCTCTGGAATACACTTTGGGACACACTGCATTGCTAAGTCGCAACTTTCCTAGCCTCTGCTGGAGCTTCTGGCCTTGACAGAGCAGTGGTGAACTTCCCTCACACCAGGAGCAACTGGAAAACAAGACAAAATATATGGAACAACAGTTTTCAGATATTAGGCAACCAGCAGCTCAGGACTGCAATCCTTGAGAAGAAAAACAAAACAAGGTGAGCCCCACGACTGCCCAAGTGCGTGTCCAAAGTCAGGTGTGGCTGTTTCCTCAGTCCCAGGACCTGATCTCAGGATGGGGCTGATTTATCATTTTAACATGCGGCTCATGGCTTTCATGGAAAGTGAGACTATAAGGGCCAGAGTGGAGATGGCAGGAGGCTGGAGATGAGGTCACAGCTGTGCCCATCTGAGCAGAGCCTGGGGTGAGACACCGTCTGTGCTGCGGGTCTGTACTTCATGCTGTAAGTCACTGGGTCCCAAGGTTTATTTGACCCTCCAGAACACCAGGGGGTCCTCGACTAATTCTGGCATGAGATGACAGGTACAGATGAGGTCGTGCAGGGTTTGACTCTCCTGAACCCCCATGACGCTGGAATTCTCCTGATCCCATCACCTGAGAACAAAACTGTTGCTCACTCTTGCCCCTGAGAGATCAAGCTTTAATCATGGCCTCCCTTGCTCACACATTCTCCGTGGTTCCACGCTGGCCTTGTGAGAAAATTCCTGCACCCAGCCTGACATTCAAAGACCCTGCCCTAACCAGCTCCCGCCTACTTCTCTCTATATTTGATAAATATTTCCACCTAGAAGGCCTTTTACCCCTTTCTTCACCTAGCCAAGTCCCATTCACACTTCAGAACTCAGCTCAGATCAGATGAGGTGGTTCATGCCTGCACTCTGAGAGGCCAAGACAGGAGGATTACTTGAACCCAGGAGTGTGAGACCAGCCTGAAAAACATGGTATAATCCAATCTCTACCAAAAAAATTACAAACATTAGCTGTGTGTGGTTACATGTGTCTGTAGTCCCAGGCTGAAGCAGGAGGATCAGTTGAGCATGGGAGGCCAAAGCTGCAGTGAGCTGTGATTATGCTACTACACTCCAGACTGAGCTACAGAGAAAAAAAAACTCAGCTCTAAAACACCCATTCCTCCAGGAAGCCCTCCCTGCCATTTCTCTGGAACAGTCCCCATCCTTCCCCTCTAGTTCTGACCCCATGGAGCTGGCAGTAGATATAGCCAGCTTTGTCTCCCCTGAACTAGATAGCCCTCTAGATCAGGCCTAGGAGTGGACAGTAAAATTTGGAGAGTGCAACAGGTCAAGAGAGACGTGACTGACTCCCTCCCCTTTGGCTTCCCTTGACAACTTCCTCTCAGAGTACCCCACCTGACAACCTACCCAGAAATGCACAGGCTTGCAAATCCAGCCACTCACCATCTCTCTTGGACTCAAGTGTGAAGGGCCAGCCAAGGAATCCAGATGTGGAAGCCCTAGGTGTTCATGTGTATTTGCAGTCATGTGAAAATCTCACACAATCTCCAGGCAGACCCTGGAGGCCCATTCTGCAGATGTTGATGAGGTTGGTATTTCTGGGGAGGTGTCAGCAAAAGCTGAATGTGCCAGGCCTGAGGCAAAAGGCCAAGGTTTAGGGAGGCATCTTCTATACACGCACCTGCCCTCTTGCCTTGCCCAGCCAGAAAGCAGAGAGCCCTGCACAGAGGCAGATGGATGAATTCATTGACCTGAGGATAGAGCAGAGAAGAAAGGAAAGGAGAAATCCAAAAGGACTTCTAAAGGAGAGAACCATGTAGATGGGTTAGATGCAGAGGCTGGATAGGGGTCTGAGCAGATGAGTAGTGGACTGGGCATTTGAAACTGAGAGTCTTGTACCTCCCTACCCCTTTCTTTGAACCCTCATACTTGAGCATGTATCAACTTGTGCTAACCACTGAGCTAAGCTGACCTCCAAATAATTAGAAAGTTTAAGTAAACAAACACCCACAGAAGATGAGAAAGGTGACTGAGGACTTACCTTTACAAAGGCAAGGTAGTTTGAGGCTGCAAAGAGCTATGGGCAACTGTGCTCCAGCCTGGGAGACAGAATGAGACTCTATCTGTAAAAAAAAAAAAAAAAAAAATTATAAATTAATCTCAATATTTTCAAAGGCAGATGGTTTTACAGTTGTTTTATCAAAACTCAAAGATCAGGAAAGTCCAAATTATTTCAACAAAGTCAGGCCTTTTAAATAGATGGTAGATGCCAAGTCATTTTTATAAAACTTCTTTATATCAAAACCTAAGTCCAAAAAGAGAAAAGTATTGACCAGGCTAGGGTTGTGTTAGGCAGGGATTTCAAGGAAGTCCTCTCTGAGGAAGTGGCATTTGAGCTGAGGCCTGAAGCACCAGAAAGAGGCAGTCAAGACAGGAAGAGGCAGGAATGGGAAGGTCTGGGGAAAGACTGGTCTGGTAGAGGGAACTGCAAAGGCCAAGGCCCAGAGGTGATCAGGAGTTTGGCATTTGGAAGAAGAAAAATGTGTGACTGGACAGGGTGAGCGAGTGTGCAGAGGAGGACTTGGTGATAGAGTCTGCACTGGTCAGGCCACCTAGGTCTTGGAGCCCACAGTGAGAAGCATAGGCTTGACTCTAAGGGCAAAGGAGTGCCGTGGAGAGTTTGGGGACAGGGGAAAGTTGGCATTTAATGTTATAGCTTTTACAGTTTTGTTTTCTTAGAAACAGGATCTCAATCTGTTACCCAGACTGGAGTGGAGCTTGAAATATTTTCCAATTTATTGTTGTGTGTGTGTGTGTGTGTGTGTGTGTGTGTGTGTGTGTGTGTGATATCTAATGATTTAGAGGTGGGTTGTTAAATTTTCACGTTTTCAGATGCCCAAAATTTCTTTCTGTTGTTAATTTCTAATTCTGTTTCTAACGTATTTGTTTTCCCTATCTCTCCTGTCTTCTGAGCCTGTTTATCCATTGACTATCATTTTTTAAATAAACTTATTTCAACGTGGCATTTACAATCCTATTTTAATTCTTTGTTCTATTTCTGACGTGTTTTTCAGTGGTTGTTCCAGGGACTATGATGTGCTTTTGAATGTTTTCAAGGAATGAAGGAAGAAGTGATGAACTTCTTGCCCGGCTGGGGCTCTCGACCACTGGCATGAGGCGGTGGATGGAGGGCACCAGGCATAACATCAACAGCTGTGAGTCAGGGCCTGGGGCACCCTCCCACTCTACCTCTCTGGAGCCTCGCAGCCAGCACCCCTAGTGACCCATGTGCCCCGGCCAGGCAGGACATCAGCTCTGTGGCGGCCGCAGACCTCACCTGGGCAGGCCCTGAGTGCATGTGGACCGCTGGGTGCCCACGCCCCTCGAGGCAATCAGCGGGCTGGATCCCCACCGTGGCCCTGTGAAATGGATGATGTCTAGGCGACGAAGCTACACACGATTTTTTATTTTGGAGCGGAAAAAAAGAAAAAAAGAAACAGAAATGAAAGATTGAAAATGTTTGGGCTCTCCTTCCTTTGCTCTTTCTTGCTCGCCCTCTGGGGTGGGGCGCTCAACGAGCTACAGGAGGTGGCTGGAAATCCCCCACATCACCCCTAGGTCCCCAGGAGAGGTCAGCACTGCCCCTCCTGTGGGTGTCACAGAGACTGATGCGGGGCCCCCTACCCCAGAAAGGGGTGGGCCTGGGTCCAGTCCACAAGGCCCTTTGAGGGCGCTGACCCAAGATGGAGTTGAGGTGGGGGTAGCGCTGGACCCCAGGGCCCCTGCCTGTCTCCTGGGGAGCGGGTAACCCACGCAGCCGCGGTGAGGCCCCCGGGCTCCCACAGGACGGATGCAGACGGTGAGGCCGAGGACGCCCAGCTGCCCTCGAGACTGTGTCTCCAGCCCGCAGCTTTCCGTGGTTCTCTGGGTCCCCTCTGCAGAGGGTCAAGGGAGCCCACCGTGGATCCTGAGGCGCCGAGCTTGAGGGACCCCAGAGCTCCGGCCAGGCCGCTTCCTTCGAGAGGTCCAGAGGAAGCAGGGGCAGATCCTGGGCGCTCCCCAGGCAAAGGAAGCTGATCTCGGGGCTGGAGTCACAAGGCTCCACTCCTGCCACCTCCGGGCCCTACAGCCAGGGAGGATGAGAAACCGGGGGCCTTTAGTTCACCCCTGGGGCTGGACAGAGGCTCAGCCTGTGCCACAACCCGAAGCGGTTCTTGCCAGTCCGAGCCGCGGCCCCTTTAAGAGGGGGTGGTGCTTCAGCTTGAGGAGAGGGACGTGGCCAGCGTGCGCGCCCTACGGAAGCCGGACTGCACTTCTTGCGAGGAGCAGGCAGGAGAGAGCGTGAGCTGCCGCGCGGTCTCAGGCAGCAGGAGCCGCGGCGCGGTCGGAAGCGGCAGGAGCTGCGGACCGGTAGGAGGTAGCAGGAGGAGCGGCGCGGTTAAGGCGAGCTTCTTCGGAGAAGCCATGGTGGCTTCCACTGATGGTGGAGGAGGAGGCAGGTCTCTGCAGTAAGTGGCCGGGACTTGTACCCCACTGGGAACCCTCCACGCCTCCCTACTCTTTCTCCGCCACTCCCTGTTTTGCAGCCCTGACTTCTTTGTGGGCATTTGGGCCCCAGTCGTCCGTGTGGGGGCGGTTGTGGGGTCCTGGCCGTGGCAGCGTCTGCAACCCTGCCGGGAAGGCTATGCCTGTGTCCGACCCGCATCCAGCATCTAGCAGGAGGCCCTGAGCCCGTGGTGAAGCCCGGAACCTGGGCCCCTCTGAGCTGGGGTATCCTAATTTTCATTTCCACGCACAGTGTGTGAATTCCCCTTTTTCTAAAACCACGCCCGCATTTCTTTTTTTTTTGGAGACTGAGTCTCGCTCTGTCGCCCAGGCTGGAGTGCAGTGGCACAATCTCGGCTCACTGCAACCTCCACCTTCTGGGTTCAAGCAATTCTTCTGCCTCAGCTTCCTGAGTAGCTGGGACTACAGGCGCCCACTACGACGACACCAGGCTGATTTTTGTATTTTTAGTAGAGATGGGGTTTCACCATATTGATAAGGCTGGTTTCAAACTCCTGACCTCAGGTAATCCACCCAATTAGGCCTCCCAAAGTGCTGGGAATACAGGCGGGAGCCACCGTGCCTGGCTTCTCTATTTTTAAAAAATTTTCCAGGAATATTCAATAACTGTGAGATTATCTGCGTGTGGTTTTGAATTATAGTTTTCTAATGAATAGTTCATTTTGAGGACCTTATCTCTTATCTGTTCGATTTTATGTCTGCAGAATTGTCTGTTCAGGTCCTAGACTGGATTCTTTTGCTACTTTGTAATGGTTTTTCGTGTACAGGTTAGATGACAACTCCTCGTGAATTACATGATTGCCTGAAAGTCTTGCCTAATCTATCGGATTTCTTTTTTTTGAATTTGTAAAGTAGTTTTCTTTGCTGTGCAAAAACTTTTCAGGTTTGTGTAGTCCCACTTGGCAGTGTAATTTGGTATTGAGGATGGTGGGTCCTCACTTTGTATTTCTCAGGATTCCTTTAGACATTCATTGCTTTTGTGGTTCCCTGTAATTTTTAGCAATATGTATTTGTTTCTGTTAACTTTTTTTTCACAACATAAAGGTCCATAATTAGGGGTACATTTTCATGCATATAGATTGATTAATGATCAAATTAGGGTACTTAGGATCTCTATTCTCTCATACAGGTATCATTTTTGTGTGGAGAGAACATTCAAAATTCTCCCTTGTTGCTCTTCTGAAAAATATAGTATTGTTAACTCCAGTCACCAGACTGAGGAGGAGAACACTCAGATTTAGTCCTTTTATGTTAGGATAACTTGGTTTCCATAACTAATCCCCATTCCCCCTCCATCTCTCAGACTCTAGTTACCAATATTTTGCTTTCTACTTAAAATAAATGTCTTAAGATTTCACAGGCGTAGTATGCAGTGTGTGTCTTTCTGGGCCTACTTCATTACATTTAACATAATGTTTTCCAGATTCGTCTGGGTTGCTCTAAATGATGCTGTTTCATTATTTTGATGGCCAAGGAATATTCCTGAATGTATACGAGAGTTTCTTGGTCTCTATATCTGTGGAAGAACAGGTAGGTTGAATGTATACCCAGTAGTGGGACTGCTAGATGGCATGGTATTTCTTTTTGTGTTTTATTCTTTGCAGGATTCCCAGCTTTTTTTTATAGTGTTAATACGAATTTATGTTTCCACAAACAGTTCCCTTTTCTGGAAACTCATACCAGAAGTTGTCTTTTTAAATATTTTAATATCTTTGTAATGTTCATTCTAGTTGGAATGAGATAAGATCTGAGTGTGGTTTTGATATACATTTTTCTCATGAGTAGTAATATTAACCACGATTTTGTAATCATTGGGTCAGTTTCCTGACTTTGCACAAATATCTATTCAGGTTATTGCCCCCAATTTTGGTCTGGTTATTTTTCTGTTTAGTTTTTTGCCAGCTGATAGTGTTACTGGCTTGTGCCTTTCCAAAAATAACCCCTTATCCACTGTGTGTGTGTGCCCAAATTTTAAAATAATTTTTAGTATGCTTTTTCATTGTGTTCATTGTTTTCCTTTGCTGGGCACAAACTTCAGATTCACATGGTCCCACATTTGCATAATTTTTTGGTTAGCTGTGCTGTTGGTTACTAATCAAGAAAAAAAAAAAATCACTACCAAGGCAGTCCATTGTCCATGATTTTTTCCCTTGTATTTTTGTTACTTTTTGTAAACCATGAGCATACATCCAAGTTGCCCTAAATACATCTATACCTGAGGTTGTCTTTGTAGGCTCTTTATGGTTGCAAGTTTTATGTAGAATCTTTTAATCTTTTTGAGTTGATTATTGCACAATTAATACCATAAGAGTCCTGTATTATTCTTTAGCATGTGGATCTCTAGTTTTCAAAACTTCCCCATTGTGTCATTTTGGTGGTGTTTTGAAAAATGTTCACTCTGTATAAATTTGTGTTTAATATTGTGTACACAATGTTATTTGTGTTTAGTATTGTGCCCTCATTTTGCTAGCTGGTCTGTGTTTCTCTGTGTATGCTGGCAACACATGGGTTGGTTAACTGGGGATTTTTATTTAATTAGAACTCAGGGAATGTGATGCATCCCACATGGTTTGTATTTCTCAGGATAGCTTTGGAAATTCAGGGTATTTCACATTTCTGCATAAATTTTAGCATTGTTTCTTCATATTTCTTAAAACACTATTTGCCGTACGTTAAATTTATGTAATTAGAAGGTACTAGGAAGATTTTGATACATGTATATGTTGATTAATGATCAAATCTGGTTATTTAGCATCTCTTCACCTCATATATATATATATAGAGAGAGAGAGAGATGGAGTCTTGCTCTGTCACCAGACTGGAGTGCTGTGGCGCAATCTTGGCTCACTGCAACCTCCGCCTCTTGCGTTCAAGCAATTCTTCTGCCCCAGCCTCCCGAATAGCTGGGACCACAGACATGTACCACCATGCCTGGCTATTTTTTGTATTTTTAGTAGAGACGAGGTTTCACCGTGTTAGCCAGGATGGCCTCAATCTCTTGACCTCATGATCCACCCACCTCAGCCTCCCAAAGTGCTGGGATTACAGGCGTGAGGCACCACACCCGGCCCTCATGTATATATTTTTTGTATGATAATAACATTCAGAATCTTTCCTTCCAGCTACTTTGAAACATATGATACATTTGTGTTTAGACTAGTTACCCTGCTGTAGAATAGAAGACCAGAATTGATTTACTCTCATCTGAGAGTAACTTTGTACTCATTACTGATTCCTTCCAAGATCCCCTCCATCTCCCCAGCAGTCTCTAGTAATGCCTATTGAACTTTCTACTTCTAGAAGGTAAGGTTTTTTTCAGTCTACATGCTTGAGATATGTGACATGGGCCTTTCTCTACCAGGCTCATTCATTGGACTCGATGTTCTCCAGGTTTCTTCATATGGCTGCAGATGGCAGGATTTTCCAAAGCTTTATGGCTGGAACATGCTCCATGGTGTACCTATACAGCAGTTTCTTCATCCCCACAGCTGTATGGACAGGTAGGTTGGTTCTGTACCTTGACCACAGTTACAAGTGCTTCAGTACCCATGGAAAGGCAGATAGCTCTCTTCAAATTAGGGATTTCTACTGCTTTAAATGTGGTGGGGCTGCTAGCTGACATGGTAGTTGTACTGTGAATTTTTTCAGGAACATCTAGCTGTTTTTCATAGCTTGTATACTAATTTACAACCCCACCAATAGTATTTAAGAGGTTACCCTTCTGTAAGTCTACATTGGCTGGCGCCTTCAAAAATTTATGTTTTGTTTTTGGTAGTATTCATTCTGAGTGGAATGAGGCAGAATCTTAGTGTGGTTTTCATGGACATTTTTGTGAGGATTAGTGATGTCGAGACAGTTACTTGAGAAATCCCCACGTTGTTTACCATGGTGTCTGAACTAGTTTGCATTTCCACCAACAGCATCCCTCTTCTCCTCTGCCTCAATGGCATTCATTCTTGTGGACTGTGTCATAATCGTCACTCTGACCAGTGTGAAATACTATCTCATGGGCCTTTTGCTTTGCACTTCTCTGGTGATTACTGTGGTAGATAAATGTTGTCGTGTCTGTTTGTTGCTGTAAGCTGCCTTTTGAGATTCATATTTTCATGCCCCTTGCCCTTTCTTCATTGGGTTTTTGTTTTGCTGATTTATTTGCTTAACATCTTTAAGGTAGATCCTGGACATTAGACTTCATCCAGGATCTAATTTGCTGATGTATTTGCTTAACATCTTTACAGTAGATCCTGGATATTAGACTTCATCAGATGCATACATGGAAACATTTCTCCCATTGTGTAGGCTGTCTGTTTACTCCGTGGGTCATTTCTGCTATGCAGCAGCTCTTTTGTGTATTAGGTCACACTTGTCAATAATTGTTGTAGTTGCACTTGCTTTTGGATACTTAGGCATATTCATGCTGTGACAAATCCTCTGTCAAGAAGGATATTTCCTAGGTTCTCTTGCACGCTTTTCATAGTTTGCATTTACATCTTTGATTCATTTTATGTTTATTTCTGTACACCGTGAGACACAGGAAGGGTCAACTATTTTTTTTCTGCACCTGTCTAGCCATTTATCCCAGCACCATCTATTGAGAAGAGGGAGTCCTTTCTTCATAGCTTATTTTTTGTGGATTTTGTTGAATATCAGATGGTATTAGGGGTCCGGGTTTACATCTGGGTCCTGTCATCTATTCCACTGCTCTGTGTGGAATGGGGTTCCAGCTTTTCAATGAAATTTAAAATTGGTAAGTGTGACACAACCCATGTAGTTTGGATTTCTTGCGATTTCTTTGGAAATTCTGGGTGTTTTGTGGTCCATATTAATTTCAGCATTGCATGTTTATGTATTTTTTTAAAAGATTAGCCATATGGTAAATATATACAATGGGGGGAATTAGAGTAGGGCATATTGGTTAGTGTAGCACAGAAGAATTATAAAATCAGGATATTTAGAGTCTCTATTATGACAAAGAGTTGTTAATTTCTTTGTGGTGAAAACATTTGGAATCTTCCAGATTTTGTGAAAAAGCTGCGATGTGCTAACCACTAGTCACTGTGCTGTGGCTCATAGAGGAGCAATTCATTCCTCTATCTAAGTATAACTTTATACCTATTTCTGATCTCTGCCCATGCCCCGTCTTCCCTCCAGCCTCTGGTAACCACTGTTGTGCTTTCTAAACCTGTGCACTAAAGCCTTTTATTTTGAATGCTACATGAGTGAGATGTGGCAGTGGTTTTCTTTTTTTTTCTCTGCCTGGCATAGGTCATATACCATGAAGTCCTCCAGGTCCAAATGATGACATTTCATTCTGTTTTTCTGACTGAAGACTATTTTATTTGTGTACATCCACCACAGTTACTTTATCCCTTCATCTATGGATGGGCAGGTAAGTTTATTCTTTATGTTGGCAATTGTGAAGAGTACTGCAGTCCATATAGGATAGTAGATATCTCTTGCATGGGCTAATTTCTTTTGTACCAAAACTATACCTAGTAGTAGAATTGTTAGACGAAGTGATAGTCGTAGGTTTAATTTTTGGAGGAACCTCCCACTGGTTTCTGTGCTATGTATACTAATTGACATTCTTACTAAATGAATTTCTCTGTGGAAATTTACACCAGCGTTTGTGTCTCTTTTAATATATTTTATTGCTTTGATAACATCCATTTGAATTATAGTGAAATGAGGTGTGTTGTTTTGATTTACATTTTTCTCATGATTTGTGATGTTACCCAGGTTTTTAAAATTTGTTTTCAATGTTATGTCTTCTTTGCAGAAATGTCTATTCAGGCTCTTTTGCCCCATTTTGTTTGGTTATTAGTTTCTCTTTTGTGTTTTTGGCTAGTAAGGAGTATTTGTTGCTTAGACGTTTTGAATGCAGCCTTTTAGCAGATGTATGTTTGCCTAAACCTTTCCTGTGAACTTCAGAATAATTTTTTATTTTATTCATGGATTTTTTTTTTTTGACTGCTTGGGCACAAACTCTAGAGTGTCATGCTGTCCTACCTGTGTCTATTTTCTTGGTTCCCTGTGATGTAGGTTACTGATGAAGAAAAGCAAAATCATGACCAAACCAATCCATCACTTACGATTTTTTCCACCTGTATTTTTTTGTTTTGTTTTGGCACACTATAAGCACAGATCCACGTTGACCTAAATATACCCATACCATATGTCTTCTCATTGGAGGTGCTTGATGCTTTCAAGTTTTTTGTATGAGTTGCTAATTCATTTTGAGTTGATTGTTGTACCTTTTACACAATAGGGGTCCTATTTTATTTTCCATAGGGATATCCAATTTTCAAAACAATTTATTAAACAGATTCCCCCTTTTCTGTGTCTTTTGGTGTGCTTTTACAAAATGTGTACACTACCTAGGAGTTTGGGTTTTTGACTCTGCTCCCTTTATCTGTCTATTGGTCTGGGTTTCTTGTTTAGTGCCAGTCATCTATTGTTTAGATAATAGCTTTTCAATGTAATTTCAAATGGAGGACAGTGATGCATCCCACATACTTTCTATTTCCAGGACTTCTTTCAATATTCAGGGTGTTTTATTGTTCCATGTGAATTTTAGCATCATTGGCATCCTTTTGATTTTTTTTTGTTGTTTTGTTTTGTTTTGTTTTTTGGTATTTTTTTTGTTTTTATTGAGACAGAGTCTCACTCTGTCGCCAGGCTCCAGGCTGGAATGCAGTGGCGCAATCTCGGCTCACTGCAACCGCCGCCTCCCGGGTTCAAGTAATTCTCCTGCATCAGCCTCCCGAGTAGCTGGGACTACAGGCATGCGACCACAACACCCAGCTAATTTTTGTATTTTTAGTAGAGACGGGGTACACCATGTTGGCCAGGATGGTCTCGATCTCTTGACCTTGTGATCCACCCACCTCAGCCTCCCAAAGTGCTGGGATTACAGGCTTGAGCCACCGTGCCCAGCCTTGTTTTGTTTTTAAAGAGATTACCCTAGAGAATATGTATGTAACTAGGGAATCCAGGGGCCATTTTGATATAGGTACACCTAGTATATTGTTCAAATCACAATATTTACCACCTGTGATGTCCTCTGGGTATTATTTGTCTGTGGAGAGGATATTCAGAATCCTTACCAGCTATTTGAAAAATACACTACAATATTAACCCTAGTCACCATGCTATAGAAGAGAAGGGCAGGATCGATCTCAGTTTTCTAAGTGTAGCTTTGTACCCATTACGAATCCCTGCTCAGGCTCCCCCTTCCTCACAGCCTCTGGTAAGCACTGTTGAACTTTCTACTGCTATGAGGTCAAGTGTTTTAGATTCCATATTTGTAAGTTCATGCTGTATATGCCCTTCTCTGCTTGACTCATTTTATTTAACATAATATCCCTCAGGTTTTTCCATGTGGCTGCAAATGACTAGATTTCACCCATTTCTGTGGTTGAAGACTATTCCATTCTGGATGTATATTGCAGTTTCCTCTTTCCTTAATCAACAGATGAACAAGTAGGTGTATTTCCTATCTTGGCTATTGTGAGTACTGCAGTACACAGGGCAAGGCAGATATCTCTTCCACATAGGAATTTCATTGGTTGCAAAACAGCCAGTGGTGGGATGGCTAGATGAAATGGCATTTTTTGTTTGAGGAACTTCCAGTTGTTTTTCCTAGTATCTGTACAAATTGACATTCCCACCTATAGGGTATGAGAAGATTTTCCCCTTCTGCAAGTCTATACCAGTCGTTTCCTTTTCAAACTCTTATTTTTGTTTTAAGTAACATTCATTCTGTGTGGTTGGAAGTGGTATCTCAGTGTGGTTTTTCTTGACATTCTCATGAGGATTAGAGCTTTTAAGAAACTTTTCTTTTACCTATGTGTTAATTTCACATCTATTTTTCAGACATGTCTATTCAGGTCCTCTTCCCAGTCTTAGCTTACGTATTTGTTTTTGTTGCTGTTTTTGTTTTTTCCCCACATGGTAGTATTAGTTTCTTGCACATATTTTATAATTACTCCTTTCAAAAACAGAATTTTCCATAGTTTTATTTCAGTCTGTCAGATGCCTTCTCTTCTGGTCCATTGTTTTCATTTCCCTGCATAAGATCCAGTGTTTTCCATAGTCCCACATGTTTATATATTAGTGGTGACTTTTGTGTGCAGTTAAAAATAGTGAAAACGATTGCCAACCCATGGTATTGTCTATGGTTCTTTTTCTCAAATATTTATTTTCTTATTGTTATATTTTACACTTTGCATCTTGTTAGTTACCTAGCTTGCTCAACATCATTTATTGAATAGACTTTTCCCATTCTGTCTTTGTGTTCTTTTGAAAAATGTGTTCACTGTATATACGTTTGGGTGACATGGGACTCCCTCAATCTATCCATTGGATAGCGTTTTTTAAAATTATACTTTTAAGTTCTGGGGTACATGTGCCAAACGTGCAGGTTTGTTATATAGGTATAAATGTGCCTTGGTGGATTGCTGCATCCATCCATCCCTGTCGTCTACATTAGGTATTTCTCCTGTTAGCCCTCCCCAATCCCCCCACCCCCTGCTATCCCTCCCCTAATGCCCCCAATCACCGACAAGCCCTGGTGTGTGATGTTCCCCACTCCCTCTTGTCCATGTGTTCTCATTGTTCAACCCCTACTTATGAGTGAGAACATGCAATATTTTCTGTTCTTGTGTCAGTTTGTTGAGAATGATGGTTTCCAGCTTCATCCATGTCCCTGCAAAGAAAATGAACTCATCCTTTTTTATGGCTGCAGAGTATCCCGTGGTGTATATGTGTCATATTTTCTTTATCAAGTCTGTCTTTGAATGGGTATTTGGGTAGCCTGTTTGGATACATACAGGTTTTAGTTGTTTTATCTTTTTGACCACTTAGTACCTTTAGTTTCTTGTATATGTTAGATAACAGTTCCTTTCAGACACATGATTTTCCATAATTTTATCGCAATCTGTAGAATACCTTTTCTTTGGGTTCATTGTTTTCTCCTTGAGAAGTTTTAAAGTTGTCCTTTGTCTAACGTTTATATTTGCTTTTGTTAATAGTAATTTCTGTGTCCCATTGGGAAACAGAGAGATGGTGAAGGCATTGTATTATTTCTGGGTATAATCTCCCTATGTTTTTCTTTTGGCAACTGGTGTGCAAAGATTCAAGTTTCTCCAAAATAGTCACCCTATGTTTTTTCTTGGGAGCTTTTTTGGTTTCAGGATTAGACTTAGGTGTTCATTTTCTGTTGATGTTTGTGTCTTATGCAACATAGGGATCTTACTTCAGTTCTCTGCACATGAATACCCAGGTTTCTGAACTTGGAGTCCTTTGGTGTGTTTCTGAAACATGTGTTTATACTGTATAATTTTGGTCTGATTATTTGGCTCCATCATTTGGTCCATTTGGTTATCTTTCTATGTTTATGCCACTAATGGATGGAGAGGGTTGGTGTAAGTTTTGTTTTGTTTTCGTGTGTGTGTGTGTGTGTGTGTGTGTGTGTGTGTGTTTAGTTTTCAGTCTTGATTTTCTAAAAGAATATCTACTTTTACTGCTATTAACAATGTTATGAACACACTGCCAGTTGGGTGGTTCATCAGTGTAGAATCTCTAACTCAATAGGGGTAAATGTTAATTAAATAATAGAAATAACAAAGACATTTATCAACAGAGGGCTTTCATCCACACATAAGTTCCAGTATAAAAAAGTTCAGTAGGCCAGGCACAGCGGCTCATGCCTATAATCCCAGCACTTTGAGAGGTCAAGGTGGGAAAATCGCCTGAGGTCAGGAGTTCAAGATCAGCCTGGTCAACATGGTGAAACCCCATCTCTACTAAAAATAGAAAAATTAGCTAGCTGTGCTGGCAGACACCTGTAATCCCAGCTAATTGGGAGGTGAGGCAGGAGAATAGCTTCAACTGGGAGGTGGAGGTTGCAATGAGGTGAGATTGTGCCATTGCACTCCAGCCTGGGGGACAGAGCGAGACTCCATCTCAAAAAAAAAGAGTTTAGTAAACAAATGTCACTTATACTGTGTCAGAGTTATAAAGCAGTTAAACATTTCCCAAAAGTTTTGGAAGGATATATAAGATTGCTATAAGAACATTAACTAGATTGAGACACACTGAATACTACAGACAAATAGGACATATG
The DNA here is from genome assembly GCF_001604975.1 of Cebus imitator. NCBI lineage: Eukaryota > Metazoa > Chordata > Mammalia > Primates > Cebidae > Cebus > Cebus imitator. The sequence continues at coordinate 113,422 of NW_016108146.1, forward strand.
GATATAAAAGTAAAAGTTACAAGTATTAGAAGGCATTGTATCAACATATGAGGATACTGTAGCATGAGCAGACATCCTTTATGGTAGGAGTGCAAGTGAGACTCAGCATTTGGAAATCCACTAATGCGATTAACCACATTCAGAGAGTTAATGAGACTGCCTTGTATTCGTGTGCATAGATGTAAAAAGACACTGTCAAGATTCCACAGCATAGTATATTTTAAGAATTTAACCAAGTCAGAATTGCTGTAAAAATGTTTAAATTATGAAATGGATTTGTACAAATAAAAAATAATGAAACCACAGTTTTAGAAAAGTATATTTAACAGTATGAAGAGGTCAGTGATTCTTTAATCAGTTGATAAATTGAGCTTGACTCCAATGTGTCTACTATCTGATTGTGCTCTTGAGGTAAGAAAATGTGTTGCAAAGAACAATAAGTAAAAATGTCTATAAAAGTCTGAGTATAAAAAATTATTTCATGTATTGTAAATTCTTCGAAATGGAAAGTGTGATGTTGATTCATAACTAGATTGAGAGAAAAATGAAGTACAGAATTCAAAAACTAAAATGAAACATACATGGATATTTGCTGTACAATAAAAACTGCAGTGGTAACAGAGGAGATGTAGGCTCTGAGGGTCTCACTGGTGACTGAAGCCCACAGGTAATGCAGCAAAGCCTTTGTCTCCCTGATGTTTGTGCCTCCTGCTGGTTGTGTGCTTTCACACATCAAGAGAGGACAATTAACATTTGAGCTAGATCATCGTTTGCTGTTGCCTGATGGGTGAGAGTTTTGCTGGCATAATCCATATTGTTATATGTTCTTGGGGCCCACAGGATTATTCTTGGTCATCTAAGGTGTTACTAACATTACTAAAACTTTATTACCTTCAACTGACTCCTAATTATTCTTTGAAATAACCAGACACACACGTTGTTTCAGTAATTCTTTCATTTGGTGATTTACCTGGTTTAGTACTATGTGAGGTCACCGTCCCTCAAATGACCCACAGGTGGTAAGAGTCTGTGAACAAACATTATCACAGAAGAGACTCCATGTAGACATGGAGTGAGTCATTACAAGACGGGGTAGCTAACCTGAACCCTAAGCTGGCACAGACAGAAGCAACAAACCTTTAGAGAGAAAAAAATTACTTATCCTTTAGAGATAAAATTACTTAAATCCTTTAGAGAGAAAAAGTATAAATATCTTTTGTTAAGAGAAACAGAGACCATCTACAGAGGACATAATAGTATTAAAATGTGGTCTCACTGTTCAGCTCCCACTTATGAGTGAGAACATATCATGTCTGGTTATCTATTTCTGTGTTAGTTTACTGAGGATGATGACTTTAAGCTTCATCCATGTCCCTGCAGAGAATGTGATCTCATACCCTTTTATGGCTGCATAGTATTCCATGGTGTATATGTAGCACATTTTCTTTATCCAGTCTACGACTGATGAGCATATGAGTTGGTTCCATGTCTTTCCTATTGGGAATTGTGCTGCAAAAAACATACATGGAGCAGATTGTGCTCAGAGCAAGATGGACTTCTGAGCAAGATGGAGCTTGGGGCAGATGGAGCTCAGGGCAGATGGAGCTCCAGGTGAGATGGAGCTCCAAGCATTATGAATCTCAGAGCACATGTTGCACAGAGTATAAGAGGGAGCTCCAAGCATATGGTCTCAGCGCAACATGGAGCTCAGAGCAGACAGTGCTCAGAGCAAGATGGAGCTTGGTGTGATTGGAGCTCTAAGCAGATGGAGCTCAGGGCAGATGGTGTTCAGAGCAAGATAGAGTTTAGAGTGGTTGGAGCTCTGAGCAGTTGGTGCTCAGAGCCAGATGGAGCTTGGAGTGATTGAAGCTCCGAGCAAGCTGGAGCTTAGAGCAGATGACGCTCTGAGCAGATTAAGCTTAGACAAGAAGGAGCTCCAAGCAAGATGGAGCTTGGAGCTGATGTTCCTCTGTGTAAGATGGATGTCAGAGCTAGATGGAGCTTGGAGCTGATGTTCCACTGTGTAAGATGGAGCTCAGAGTGATTGGAGCACCGAGCAAGATGGAGCTTGGAGCAAATGGAGCTCTCAGCAAGATAGACCTCAGAACAGACAGAGCTCCAAGCAGATGAAGCTCTGAGCAGATTAAGCTCAGACAAGAAGGAGCTCCAAGCAAGATGGAGCTTGGAGCTGATGTTCCTCTGTGTAAGATGAAGATCAGAGCTAGATGGAGCTTGGAGTGATAGGAGCTCGGAGCAGCTGGAGCTCTGAGCAATATGGAGCTCAGAGCAGATGGTGCTCAGAGCAAGATGGAGCTCGGAGCACATGGAGCTCAGAGCAGATGGTCCTCAGAGCAAGATGGAGATTGGAGCAGATGGAGCTCTGAGCAAGATGGAGCTCTGAGCAAGATGGAGCTCTGAGCAAGATGGAGCTCAGAGCAGATGGAGCTCTGAGCAAGATGGAGCTCAGAGCAGATGGTGCTCGGAGCAAGATGGAGCTTGGAGCAGATGGAGCTCTGAGCAAGATCGAGCTCAGAGCAAGATGGAGCTTGGAGCAGATGGAGCTCTGAGCAAGATCGAGCTCAGAGCAAGATGGAGCTTGGAGCAGATGGAGATCTGAGCAAGATGGAGCTCAGAGCAGATGGAGCTCTAAGCAGATGAAGCGCTGAGCAGATTAATCTCAGAAAAGAAGGAGCTCAAAGCAAGATGGAGATTTAAGCTGATGTTGCTCTGTGTAAGAGGGAGCTCAGAGCTAGATGGAGCTTGGCGTGAAAGGAGCTCAGAGCAGATGGTGCTCAGAGAAAGATGGAGCTCAGAGTGATTGGACCTCTGAGCAAGATGGAGCTCAGAGCAGATGGAGCTCAGAGCAAGATGGAGCTTGGAGTGACTGGAGCTCTGAGCAAGATGGAGCTTGGAGCAGATGGAGCTCAGAGCAAGATGGAGCTTGGAGTGATTGGAGCTCTGAGAAAGATGGAACTCGGAGCAGATGAAGCTCTGAGCAGATTAATCTCAGACAAGAAGGAGCTCTAAACAAGATGGAGCTTTGAGCTGATGTTCCTTTGGTAAGATGGAGCTCAGAGCTAGATGGAGCTCGGAGTGATAGGAATTTAGAGCAGACGGTGCTCAGAGCAAGATGTAGCTCAGAGTGATTGGAGCTCTGAGCAAGATGGAGCTCAGAGCAGATGGAGCTCTGAGCAAGATGGAGCTCGGAGTGACTGGAGCACGGAGCAAGATGGAGCTTGGAGTGATTGGAGCACTGAGCAAGATGGAGCTCTGAGCAGATTAAGCTCAGAAAAGAAGGAGCTCCAACCAAGATGGAACTTGGAGCTGATGTTCCTTTGCGTAAGATGGAGTGCAGAGCAAGATAGAGCTCTGAACAAGATGGTGCTCAGAGCAGACAGACCTCTGAGCAGTAAGGAGCTGTAAGCAAGATGGAGCTTGGTGCAGATGTTGCTTGGTTTTAGGTGGAGCTCAGAGCAGATGGTGCTAACAGCAGGATGGAGCTCAGAGTGATTAGAGCTCCAAACAAGGTAGACCTTGGAGCTAATGGAGCTTTGCGCAACGTGGAACTCGGAGGAAATGTTATTCAGAGTAAGAAGGAGTTCCAAGCAAATGGTACTCAGAGCAAGATGGAGCTTGGATAAGATGTTGTTCACAGTGAGATGGAGCTCCGAGCAGATAGTGCTTAGAGCAAGATGGAACTCCAAGTAGATGGTACTCAGAACAAAATGGAGCTTGAAGTGGTTGGAGCTCTTAGGAAGATGGAGCTCAGAGAAAATGGAGCTCTGAGCAGATGGTGCTCAGAGCAAGATGGAGCTCAAAGAAGATGTTGTTCACAGTGAGATGGAGCTCCAAGCAGATGATGTTCAGTGCAAGATGGAACTCCAGAGTAATTGGAGCTCTGAGCAAGATGGAGCATAGAGCAAAGGAACTCTGAGCAGATGGGGTTTAGAGCAGATGGTGCTCAGAGCAAGATGGAGCTCCAAGCAAATTGTGCCCAGAACAAGATGGAGCTCAGAGTAGATGGAGCTCTGAGGATATAGTACTCACAGCAAGATGGAGCTTGGAGAGATTGGAGCTCAGAACAGATGGAGCTCACAGAAATTGCCCCCAACAAGATGGAACTCCAGGCAGATGGTAATCAGAGCAATCTGGAGCTCCAAGCAGATTTTGCTCAGAGCAAGATGAACCTCAGAATGATTAGAAACTCAGAAAAATAAAACTCTGTGCAGATGGTGCTTAAAGCAAGATAGAGCTCAGAGTGATTGGGCCTCTGAGCAAGATGGAGCTAGGAGGAGGTAGAGCTTTGAGCAAGAAGTACCTCCAAGTGAGCTGGAGTTTGCAGAAGTTGTTGCCTGGTGTAGGATGGAGCTCAGAGCAAGATGGAGCTTGGAGTGATTGGAACTGTGAACATTTCTCTGAGGAAGATGGATCTCTGAGCAAGAAGGAACGCTAAGCAAGATGGAGCTTGGGACAGACATTGCTCAGTTTTAGATGCAGCTCAGAGTGATGAGAGCTCCAAGCAAGATGGAGCTCAGAGAACATGTTGCTTACAGGAAGGTTGAGCTTTGAGCAGATGGTACTCAGAGGAAAATGGAGCTGGAAATGACTAGAAGTCTCAGCAAGATGGACCTAGGAGAAGACAGCTCTGAGCAGATGGAGCTCAGAGCAACATGGAGTTTGGAGTGCTTGGAGCTCTGAGAAAGATGGAGCTTGAAGCAAGTGGAACTCCAAGGAGATGAAAGTCTGAGCAGATGGTGCTGAGTGCAAAATGGAGCTCAGAGTGGTGGGAGCTCTAAGCAAGATGAGCTCAGAGCAGATGGCGCTTCAAGTAGATGGTGCTCAGAGCAAGATTGAGCTTGGAGTGATTGGACCTTCGAACCAGATGGAGCTGGGATCAGATAGACCTCTGAGCAGCAAGGAGCTCCAAGCAAGATGGAGCTTGGAGCAGATGTTGCTGGTGTAAGATGGACCTTAGTGCAGATAGTGCTTAGAGCAAGAGGCAGCTCAGAGTGATTGGCATTCCTGAACATTGATCTGTACAGTTGGAGCTCTGAGTAAAATGCAGCTTGGAGTAGATAGAGCTCTGAGCAAAAATGAGCTCTAAGTAAGATGGAGTTTGGAGATGTTGCCAGGTTTTGGAGTTCAGAGCAAATGGAGCCCACAATGATTACAGCTCCAAGCAAGGTGGAGCTCAGCGCACATGTTGCTCAGAGTAAGATGAGCTCCAACCAGATGGTGCTCAGAGCAAAATGGAGCTGGAAGTGATTGGAACTCCCAGCAAGATGGAACGCAGAGTGATTAGAACTTCCAGAAGCTCAGAGTAAATGGATCTGACTAGATGAAGCTCCGAGTAAGATAGATGTCTATGCAGATGGTGTTCAGAGAAAGATAGTGCCTGCAGTGATTGGAGCTCTGAGCAAGATGGAGCTTGGAATAAATAGAGCTTGAAGCAAGAAGGATCTCCAAGCGAGATGGAGCTTGCAGCACATGTTGCTTGTTGTAAGATGGAGCTCAGAAAAGATGCTTACAGCAAAATTGAGCTCGGAATGATTGGCATTCCAAACATTGCTCTGAGCCATTGGAGTTTGGAGTAGAGAGTGCTCAGAGCAAGATGGCGTTCAGAGTGATTGGAGCTTGGAGAAGATGGAGCTCAGAAAAGATGATGCTTAGAGTAAGATGGAGCTCTGAGCAGATGATGCTCAGAGCAAAATGGAGCTCAGAGTGATTGGAGCTCCAAGCAAGCTGGAGCTGAGGGCAGATGGACTTGGAAAAGAGGCACATAATTTGTGGTATATTTCATTCACTCATGGTGACTTTTTAAACAACACATTATTTAGACATCATTTGGGGAAAAAATGAACACTCAGCATTTATGTTTTGCAATCTTACAGAAGGAATTTCTAGCAGATTTTAGTACCAAACTCCTAGTGAAGGAACAGATCAGATGTTTATTGGCCACATAGACTATGATGCCAGTCCTAGAATCACCTTGCAATGGAAAGTTTAATGACAGTTTAGGTCTCACCAGAATACATAATCCAAGAGAAGACTTAAGGATTTCTATGTCAAGCTCATTGTCTTCAAATATCAGAATGGAGAACTGCTTGTCAAAGGTTAGTTACAGTATCTCTTTAGTTTTTAGATTTCTAACATAATTCTTGTATTTTTCGGTTAACAGATCAGAGTAGGTCCAAGAACACATTAGAGATCTTATAGACCAGGCCTCTCACCTTTGGTAAAGAGGTATTAAGAGTTGGCTCAGCTGGGGTGTCACCTGATCTTCAGTCTCATAGCTCTTCCCTTTCCTGGGACCCCTGGCCTCTATCTTCCTTCTCCTTTTTGAGCCTTGCTCTCTGAATCTTCTCAGTTTATTTCCTCCCACCTAGAAATCATCAGACTTCAAATGGTCTTGTGATGGGGATATCAACCTCTTTCTTTCCCTCCAGGACAACCAAGTCCCTATATGTCGCCTCTGGACAGCACAGGTGAAATCTTCTAAGAGACAACAGTCATCAAAATCACCTCACCATGACAGCAAGCAAGGAGGAAGGCCTGAAGACCCTCGATCCCCCTTTTCAGCAGGAAGTATCTACAGAGAGTGACCTCTGCCCCATCTCCCAAAAGATTCCTGGGTCCCAACCACTTGAAGGAGAAATGTAAGCATAGACAGTCACATATGAGCAGGCACAATGAGGAGGTATCCATGTTGGAAAGAACCCTCCGGAACACCTCTTTGGATGCTCAGTACTCACTCCATCTTCAAACTGTCACAATGTTGTTAACTAGATCATGATAAGGAAATATGGCAAAGGAGAATTCCTGAGAGCTGAGCAGGCACAATGAGTACAAAATTGACTGCTATGCCTTTCCTGGGTGGTGGTAATATGCAGTGCCACCATTAGGTACGATTTGTATTGATGTTTCCCATGCATGTGCATTAAGCACGGTAAGGGTGGATCCCCTGAACTTTGGTGAGAACTGGACAAAGAAAGAACCGAGGCAATAGAAGATCACAATGTAGAATGTCATGGGGATGTTTCCCGCAGGGTCAGCCCCCTCCTCTCTTAGAGTGTGTTTGTACTTTCCCAATAAAACTTTTCTTTATTTACAAATTGGTCTTTTGTGTAAATTCTTTCTTCCATGAAGACAACCAAGCATCGCCCAGGCAACATCTTCATGTGATTTCACTCATAATAAGAGTCTATTTCTGGGGATCTCAAAGTCAATACAATAATGACAAGGAGTATCAATTAACAGAGTTGGTAAGGAAAAAAATAGTTCAACTATGGTTGACTTATTAAGAAACTTATCCAGAGTTTGACTGTTGACAACTGGGTGAAAATCACAAAAGCCAGGTGCTAAGCCCAGGAGTTCAAGGATGTACTGTGAAATGATGGTGCCAGTGAACAGCCACTGCACCCTATCACTGCAGCCTGGGCAACAGCATGACCCTGTCTTTTGAAAATACTACAATTATAAAACATTTATTTTAACAAACATAAATTGTAGCTTTTTTGTCTCATTGTTATTTTAAAAATTCAGTCAATTCACTTTAACTTACAGTTTTGATGGTGTTTTTATGATCTCAATGCCCAGAAAAGTAATATAAGCCCATGTTAAATGAGGCCACAGACTTCTTTCTTTACCTGGGTTCATGTACTAACACATCATAAAAAAACAAATCTAATGTTTTTGGGAAAGCATTGCAGCAGATAAAAGAGAACAAGTTAAATGGTTGTTCTAATACATAAATTACAAACTCCCTGCTAGTTGATTTAAAAAATCTTATTGCTTTGTGTTATTTCTTTACAAAAATGATATGATAAGAGTTTAAGTGCTTTAGAGTCATGAAATTTTGCCACTGGGTAGGAAAAGAAAATGAAAACTTCTGTAAATTAAGCATGATGAAAATGTAACTGTTCTCAGTTTTTGCCAGCAAAATCAATTAGTATGTCATTTTACAAGATGACAATGAATAGTATACAAATGAAGATTTATAGTTTGCTAAGTCATGTTAGGCTTAATACATGATTCAGAATTATTCTGTCAAGATAGAAAGGTGTGATTCCATAATCACTGTAGGATGCCTTGAAAGAATTTTAATATGGTTGCTGTCTACTACATTCTTAAGTTACAGAAAGAGGATGCGTTCTGGAGTTGTTGGTAAGTGTAAATTGATTTTAAACAGTGATGAACTTTCTGGATGCTTCTTTCATGTTGGATTTTGATATTATTTTCAAGCAGAAGCCATTTTTTTTTCATTCTGTGATGAGCCAAAGAATGGCATAACAACAAGAACTCAATGAAGATATCTAGAGAGTAGTGCATGGATTTTATATCTGTCCAGTGCATTTAGACTGCTTCTTGCAAATTGCATTTGTCATGGACACAAGAGCCAGAAAGATAGAAGAAAAAGCCGTTTTCCACCAAATATTGACAAAAATCTGGAGAGGGGAGTGGATATATATGTAAAGGTCATCTACAGAAAAGTGCAGTGGAGTGTAAATTGTGCAGGTTCTTTACAGACAAATATGGTTCCACACTATGAAGACTAGAACAGATTGTGTTCATGTATAATAAACATAATGATAACTTGCTTCTAAAAAACATGGAAACAAATGTCCCAATTCAGGTGCCTTAAAACCTGGTAAATTGCCTCCACAAATAGTTCTAGGCAACATATTTGAAATAGCTAAATATTTGCCTTATGACTCTAAGTATATTGGATTTCAGAAATGAAAAGTCAACATTCTGAGATGAGAGTAGGTGATACAATGAAAATTGAAATCAAGTACTTTTATCATGTTTTCTTCTTGTAGAGAATTCGAAAACTAAATGAAGAGATCCCAGAAACATTGACCTAAAAAAGTGCCATGAGGAATTTTTCTGCTTTTGGCCTTGAAGACCAAAATGATTATTCTGTGACAGCTCTCACTTACAGAACAATAAGATATGTGGAATACATCTATCCAGGATTTGTTGTCTCTGGTGTGACTAGAGCCTTTTTGATGAAAGTGCCTTGCATCACATTTCAGATGTTAGATATAAGTGATACAATCCTACAGAACATCACAGATTTAGCAGAAGCTATTATTAAATGTAAAGAGAAGTATGACCCAGGATTCTATATTGATTGTCAGGGAACAATATTCATTTCTGTAATCAGGCATGCTTCCTTTGACAAAGTTTATGATAGCAAACCTCACAAGGGCAACCAGAACTCTGCGGTGTTCACTCCTCACACCTCAGACCACTACAGTGTAGTAAAGATGACAGCCAAGATAGACACACACTTTTTGATGACCAATCTTTGGAACTTGAGACTGAAAATGTACACTTCATCAGATTATTTTCCTTTTAGCACCTCCAGGTGTAATTTTGACAGTACTTGGTATTGGGCTGATGACACAATGAGGAAATATAAACTACTGAAGACTTCTGCACTACAGTAACAGCCATGTGCAAGGCTATTGAAAAAGTAAAGACTGGTGATAGCCACATGTTTTTCTGCATGGCATTATCATCTTAACTGTAGATGTGTGCTTTCACAGCATGATGTTTCTAGTATTTAGAAATGGACCTTATGCATCATACACTTCATAAGAGCTTAGAAAGCTCTCACCTAGGTATTACTAAATGCCAAACATCTCACTGTGTATGCCATATTATCCCACAGCCAGAATTCATTCTGGGTGAGATGCTGATCTTGGCTGCTAAGGAAGTGATGTGTGGGTGCCAGGTGTCTCTCGCTGTCTGTGAGTCTGTAGCAAAAAGGAGAACACTGAAAGGCACTAAGTTTACTGCCACCCTTAGAGGAACTTGTCAAAGAAATACTTTTTAATTCTCCCCATCTGAGTGTTGTAGTCATATGTGGCCAACACCAACCTGGGTTTTCACAGCAATTATTCGATAATGATCCAAATCACATTCAAGTTCACATTCTAAATCTTAGGTCCTACAGAAACTCTGATAATGTCCTATAGGCCTTTCAGTAGCTAAAAATTAGTTTAAAAAATAATTTTAATTTGGCTTGCTCACTTTTTCAACAGAATGCACTGGTGAGTCCTGCTCTGTCCTTGTATTTTATATGTGTGGCTATCCCTCTTTCTGTGTTGGAAGTCAATGTTCCAGAATGTCAGCTTCTCCAAATACCTATGTATAGAGAAAAGAGAAACTCTTCACGTCAAAAGAGTGTATGTTGTTTCATGGGGATCTCCAGCCTTATATTTGGAACTCTAATGTTTACCACACAGAAGATGGTTTTTAATATTTTATTTTTAATTTTGCGGGTACATAGTATTTATGTCATACATGACATGTTTTGATATGGAGGCATGCAATATGAAAAAAAGCACATCATAGGGAATGCGGTATCCATCCCCTCAGTCATTCTTCACTTGATCTTAGCCAAAAGGCCGAGAAGCGATACCCTCAGTCATTCTTTAAGTTAAACACATTCCAATTACACTCTTTATGTTATTTGCAAATATTAAGTTATTATTGACTATGGTCACCAGGGTTTTATTATTTCTATTTTTCCACTACTAATTCCCACTCACTCTTTCACTACCCTTCCCAGCCTCTGGTAACCATCCTTCCACTGTCTATATCCATGAATTTAATTGTTTTGATTTTTAGATCCAAGAAATAAGTGAGACCATGTGACATTTGATCATAAAACCTTTGCTATGGCCTATGTCCAGAATACTATATTCTAGACTTTTGTCTCCGGTTTTTATAGTTTTAAGTTTTACATTTAGGTCTTTATTCTATCTTAAGTTGATTTTTTTAATATGTTAGAAGGAAGTTGTACAATTTCACTCTTCTGAATATAGCTAACCAGTTATTCTAGTACCATTCATTGCCTAGGGAATCCATTCCCCATTGCTTCTAAAATCAGATGGTTGTAAGAGTGCAGCCTGCAAGCTTCTCTAAGCTGTTCCATTGGTTTTGTGTTATGATTTCTGTATCAGATCTATGGTGCTTGCTTACTATAACCTTGGAGTATAGTTTGTGAACCCCCAAAATCTGAGACAGGTATCAGTTAATTTAGAAAGTTTAGTTTGCCAAGGTTGAGGATGCACACCTGTGACACATCCCCAGGAGGTCCAAATGACTTGTGGCCAAGATGGCAAGGGCACAGCTTGGTTTTATACATTTTAGGGGAATATAAGACATAATTAAATATATGTGTAAGATTTACATTGGTTTTATCTGAAGTGATAGGATAACTCAAGGTGAAGATGGGAAAACTTGAAGTGGAGAGGAGGCTTTGAAGTTATAGGTAGACAAGAGAGAAATAGTTGCATTCATTTTTCTGACTGGTCTTTCCAAATGAAGCAGTCAGATATGAATTTATCTCAGCACAGGATGACTCTGAATAGAATTGAAGGCAGGTTTGCCCTAACCAGTGTCCAGCTTGACTTTTTTCTTTAGCTCAATAATTTTGAGCCAAAGATTTATTTTCCTTTCACATTTTCCCTTTTTCTTTAAAAACAAAACAAAACAAAACAAAACAAAAAAAACTATGGGAAATTATCACATTTCAAAATGGCTGAATAGGAACAGATCCGGTTTGCAGTTCCCAGTAAGATCGATGGAGAAGGTGGGTGATTTCTGCATTTCCAACTGAGGTACCCAGTTCATCTCATTGGGACTGGTTGGAGAGTGGGTGCAGCCCACAAAGAGCAAGCCAAAGCAAAGTGGGGAATCGCCTCCCACAGGAAGCAGAAAGAGTCCAAGGATTTCTCTCCCCAAGCCAGGGAAGCCATGAGAGACTGTACCAGGAAGAGTGATGCATTCCAGCCCAGATACTGTGATTTTTCCATGGTCTTCATAACCAGCATATTAAGAGACTCCCTCCAGTGACTATGCCATCAGGGCCCTGGGTTTCAAGAACAAAACTAAGCCATTTGGGCAGACATGGAGCTAATGGCAGGAATTTTTTTTTTTTTTTCTCACACCCCAGGCACACCTGGAATGCCTGCGAGACAGAACCCTTCACTCCCTGGAAGGAGGGCTGAAGACAGGGAGCCAAGTGGTCTGGCTTAGTAGGTTCCACCCTCATGGAGCACAGCAAGCTAAGATCCACTGGCTTGAAATTCTAGCTACGAGCACAGCGATGTGAGGTCAATCTGAATTCTAGAGAAATCAGGCAGAGAGAAACAAATGTACTCTAAATTTTGTTCACAGGAGTATACTCAATTGTTAAAAGCTGTAAATAGCTCGAAAAAAAATTTCTTGTCTCTGAAAAACAAAACGAGGTTCAGCAGTTTTAAGCAAAAAGATAAAAAGGATTACGTCAGTTTTCTGTTGGTTCAATCCATTCAGTTAACTCTTGTTCTGCTGGATATTCATGAGCATTTCAGCTCTTAATGGGTCCTGTACATTTTTATTTCAATGTCACAATCTCTAAAAATATAAGAAACCTGCATTTATGAGCACCTGTTAAAGTGCAATAACTGATTGTAAATCATCTTTTCAAGAGGATCAAAACAAAACAACAAATGTCTGTGAATGACAAAATTTCCAGGGTAGTTGTAGTCAAAGAACACAATTGAGAAATAAATTTGGTTATTTCCTTGTTTTACAATAGCTTAACATAATGACCTAAATTATGACTCACAGCACACACTCAGACATTAGAATTTGAAATATTCCATATGATTTTGGTAGCTATATAAATATTATTCACTAAAATATGTCCTGAAAAAGGTTAAACATTGTTTCTATCCCATGTAACTAAACATGTCAAATAATCCTGTTTACCTATCTTCTGGATGTTCCAGAGGTCTTCTGTAGCATCCAAAATATAGACATCAGACAATCTTGAAACAGAAGTTTCATTTGGGGAAGGCTACCAAACAGATTAAAGGTTTAAAACACGTGATATTATAAAATAGTGTTCAAATAAACATGTTATTATAATTAAGGATATCCTCCGTAACTCATTTTATGACACCAATATAATTCTGATATCGAAACCTGACAGAGATATAAATTAAAACTATATTACAAAGCTACAGTAATTAAAACAGCATAGTACTGGTAACAAAACAGAGATATAGATCAGTGGAACAGAACAGAGGCATCAGAAATAATGCCACATATCTACAACCATCTAATCTTTGACAAACCTGACAAAGATAAGCAATGGGGAAAGGATTCCCTATTTATAAATGGTGTCGGGAAAACAGGCTACCTATATGCAGAAAACTGAAACTGGATCCCTTTTTTTTAATTGCATTTTAGGTTTTGGGGTACATGTGAAAAACATGCAAGATTGTTTCATAGGTACACACATGGAAGTGTGATTTACTGCCTTCCTCCCCAACACCTATATCTGGCACCCTTTCTTACACCTTAATACAAAAATTAACTCCAGATGGATTAAAGATTTAAACATAAAACCTAACACCATAAAAACCCCAAAAGAAAACTGAGGCAATACCATTCAGGACATAGACATTGGCAAGGAATTCATGACAAAAACACCAAAACCAATGGCAACAAAAACCAAAATAGACAAATGGGATCTAATTACTAAAGAGCTTCTGCACAGCAAAAGAAACTATTATTAGAGTGAAGTGGCAACCAACAGAATGGGAAAAGATATTTGCAATCTACCCATCTGTCAAAGGGCTAATATCCAGAATCTACAAAAAACTTAAACAAATTTACAAGAAAAAAACAAATGAGGAAGATCCAAGATGGCCGTTTGGGAACAGCTCAGGATTGCATCTCCAAGTGAAAGCACAGAGGGTGAGTGGACACCACATTTCCAGATGGATTTTTATTGCCCACAGATCAGGAGATTTCAGGCAGAGGAGCCCCACGGGTTGCCAGCATGGCTGTTTTAGCTGATGTGACTGTTCTGGCTAGCGCAGCTGTTTTGGCTGACATGCCTGCTTTGCATGGCGTGGCTGCTTTGCCAGAAACCCGGCGCGACAGTTCTCTGTACAAAATACACTAGTCTGGGTGCCCTTTTAGCTGGTGACTGGAGCCTTGGGAAGTCTCCCATTCATCTGATTAAAAAGGGGACTGAACAGGGAGCCAGGACAGGAGGCTCCTGGGCAAAAAAAAGCTCCACGAATATCAGTGCCACCGCTGTTTAAGCCGGCGCAGTGAGTCACAGCAAAGGAAATCACACAGATCCCGACGCCTTTTCAACAGGCGACTGGAACACCTGGGAGAGAGTCGACTATTCAACTAAAAAAAAAAAAAGGCTCTGAGGCAGGGAGCCAGGTGATCAGGCTCGGCTTGTCCCACCCCCACAAAAGAACAGCAATCAGAAACTGGATTGAGAGTGTCACAGCAAGCACAGCTGAACCCAGGTGGGTCCAGCTCTGTGGGGGAGGGGCGTCCACCATTACTGAGGGACTCCACCACTATGGAGGTAGCCCGTCATTGCTGAGGAAACCCACCATTGTCAAGGCAACCTGCCATTACAGAGAGAATCTGCCAATACAGAGGTGGGCCACCATTGCCAAGGCAGTTCTAACTACACCCATATAAAGAGGACTGCAGGAAAGTTCACATGGCAACTGGGCGGAGCCCACAGCAGCTCAGCAAAGCCTCTGCAGGCAGACAGTGCCTAAGCTGCCTCCTTGCTGGGCAAGGCAGCCCTGAAAAAAAAGGCAGCAGCACAACAGAAACTCATAAATAAAGCCCTAACTCCCTGGGACAGAGCACCTGGGAACAAAAAGCGGTTTATGACTTCTGCTGCAGCAGACCTGAATGTACCTGCCCAGGAGCTCTAAATGAAGAACGGAGCTCACAGCTCAGCACTTGAGCTCCTATAAAGGACAGACTGTCTCCTCAAGCAGCTCGCTGACCCCCATATAGCCAAAGAGTCACCTCATAAAGAAGAGATTGACATTTGGCGGGTATCCTTCTGGGACAAAGATAGCAGAAGAAGAAACTGGTAGCAACCCTTACTGTTCTACAGCTGCTACAGGTGATCCCCAGGCAAGCAGTGCCTGGAGTGGACCTCAGCAGTCCTAAAGCAGAGAGGCCAGATTGTTAGAAGAAAAACTAAGAAACAGAAATAGCTTCATCATCAACAAACAGAATGTCCACTCAGAGACCCAATCTGTAAGTCAGCAACTACAAAGATGACACGTGGATAAATTCACAAAGATGGGAAGAAACCAGCGCAAAAAGGATGAAAACACCCGAAACCAGATCACCTCTCTTCCTACAAGGGATCACAACTCCTCACCAGCAAGGGAACAAGACTGGATGGAGAATGAGTGTGATGAAATGACAGAATCAGGCTTCAGAAGGTGGGTAATAAGAAATTTCTGTGAGCTAAAAGAACATGTTCTAACCCAATGCAAAGAAACTAAGAACGTTGAAAAAAGATTGGATGAAATGCTAACGAGAATGAACAAAATAGAAAGGAATATAAGTGAATTGATGGAGCTGAAAAACACAACACGAGAACTTTGCGCAGCATGCACAAGTTTCAACAGCTGAACTGAACAAGCAGAAGAAAGGATATCAGAGGTCAAAGATCAACTCAATGAAATATAACGAGAAGGCAAGATTAGAGAAAAAAGGGTAAAAAGGAGCGAACAAAGTCTCCAAGAAATGTGGAACTATGTGAAAAGACCTAATCTATGTTTGATAGGTGTACCTGAATGCGATGAAGAGAGTGAATCCAAGCTGGAAAATACTCTTTAGGATATTATCCAGGAGAACTTCCCCAACCTAGCAAGGCAGGCCAATATTCAAGTCCAGGAAATACAGAGAACACCACAAAGATATTCCTCAAGAAGAGCAACCCCAAGGCATATAATTTTCAGATTTACCAGGGTTGAAATGAAGGAGAAAATGCTAAGGGCAACCAGAGAGAAAGGTCGGGTTACCCACAAAGGGAATCCCATCAGACTCACAGCAGATCTCTCGGCAGAAACCCTACAAGCCAGAAGAGAGTGGGGACCAATATTCAACATCCTTAAAGAAAAGAACTTTCAACCCAGAATTTCATATCCAGCCAAACTAAGCTTCATAAGTGAAGGAAAAATAAAATCCTTTGCAAACAAGCAAGTACTCAGAGATTTCATCACCACCAGGCCTGCTTTACAAGAGCTCCTGAAAGAGGCTCCACACATAGAAAGGAACAACCAATACCAGCCACTCCGAAAATAAACCAAATGGTAAAAAGCATCAACACAGTGAAGAATCTGCATCAACTAACGGGCAAAACAGCCAGCTAGCATTAAAATAGCAGTATAAAATCCTCACATAACAACATTAGCCCTAAATGTAAATGGAATAAATGCCCCAATCAAAAGATACAGACTGGCATAAAAAGCCAAAACCCATTGGTGTGCTGTATCCACGAAACCAATCACACATGCAAGGATACACAAAGGCTCAAAATAAAGGGATGGGGGAAGATTTACCAAGGAAATGGAGAACAAAAATAGCAGGATTTGCAATTCTCGTCTCTGATAAAATAGACTTTAAAGCAACAAAGTTCAAAAGAGACAAAGAAGGACATTACATAATGGTAAAAGGATCAATGCAACAAGAAGAGCTAACAATCCTAAATATATACACACCCAATACAGGAGCAGCCAGAAACATAAGGCAAGCTCTTAATGACTTACAAAGAGACTTAGACTCCCACACAATAATAGTGGGAGATTTTAACACCCCATTGTCAATATAAGACATATCAATGAGACAGAAAATTAATAAGGATATCCAGGACTTGAACTGAGACCTGGAACAAGCAAACCTAATAGACATTTACAGAACTCTCCACCCTAAATCCACAGAATATACATTCTCAGCACCACATCACATCTATTCTAAAATTGACCACATAATTGGAAGCAAATCACTCCTCAGCAAATGCAAAAGAACGGATATCATAACAAGCATTCACTCAGACCACAGTGCACTCAAGTTAGAACTCAGAATTCAGAAACTAACTCAGAACTGCACAGCTTAATGGAAACTGAACAGTGTGCTCTTGAATGTTGACTCGATTAACAATGAAATGAAGGCAGAAATAAAGATGTTCTTCGAAACCAATGAGAATGAAGTCACAACATACCAGAATCTCTGGGACACATTTAGCACTGTCTCTAGAGGAATATATATAGCAATAAGTGACAATATGAGAAGCAAGGAGGGATCTAAAATTGACACCCTATCATCAAAATTGAAAGAGCTAGAAGAGCAAGATCAAAAAACTCAAAACCTAGCAGAACACAAGAAATAACTAAGATCAGAGCAGAACTGAAGGAGATGGAGACACAAAAAAACCCTTCAAAAATCAATAAATCCAGGAGCTGGTTTTTCGAAAAGATCAACAAAATACACAGACCACTAGCCAGATTAATAAAAAAGAAAAGAGAGAATAACCAAATTGATGCAATAAAAAAAGATAAAGGGGTTATCACCACAGATTCCACAGAAATTCAAACCATCAT
>NW_016108146.1:134539-135592 GCF_001604975.1 Cebus imitator
TGGCACTAGACAAGGATGCCCTCTCTCACCACTCCTATTCAATATGGTACTGGCAGCTCTAGCCAGAGCAATCAGGCAAGAAAAAGAAATAAAGGGCATTCAAATAGGAAATGAGGAAGTCAAATTGTCTCTATTTGCAGACAACATGATTGTACGTCTATAAGACCCCATCATCTCAGCCCAAAATCTCCTGAAACTGATAAGTAACTTCAGCAAAGTCTCAGATACAAAATCAATGTGCAAAAATCACATGCATTCCTATACACCAATAACAGACTTAAAGAGAGCCAAATCAAGAACAAACTTCCATTCACAATTGCCACAAAGAGAATAAAATACCTAAGAACACAACTAACAAGGAATGTAAAGGACCTCTTCAAGGAGAACTACAAACCACTGCTCAACGAAATAAGAGAGGACAGAAACAGATGGAGAAACATTCCATGTTCATGGTTAGGAAGACTCAATATCATGAAAATGGCCATACTGCCCAAAGTAATTTACAGTTTCAACACTATCCTCATCAAGTTACCAATGACCTTCTTCACAGAACTGGAAAAAACACCTTAAGCTTCATATGAAACCAAAAGAGAGGCCGCATAGCCAAGTCAATTCTAAGCAAAAAGAACAAAGCAGGAGGCCTCACACTACCGGACTTCAAACTATACTACAAGGCTACAGTAATCAAAACAGCATGGTACTGTTACCAAAACAGAGATATAGACCCATGGAACAAAACAGAGGCCTCAGAGGCAACACAATATACCTACAACCATCCGATCTTTGACAAACCTGACAAAAACAAGCAATGGGGAAAGGATTCCCTGTTTAACGAATGGTGTTGGGAAAACTGGCTAGCCATGTGCAGAAAGTAGAAACTGAACCCCTTCCTGACATCTTACACTAAAATTAATGGCAGATGGATTAAAGACTTAAACATAAGACCTAACACTATCAAAACCATAGAAGAAAACCTAGGCAAAACCATTCAGGACATAGGCATAGGCAAGGACTTCATGACTAAAACACCAAAAGCATTGGCAACAAAAGCCA
>NW_016108146.1:135949-158664 GCF_001604975.1 Cebus imitator
CTGTTGGTGGGAGTGTAAATTAGTTCAACCATTGTGGAAGACAGTGTGGCAATTCCTCAAGGACCTAGAAATAGAAATTCCATTTGACTCAGCAATCCCATTACTGAGTATATATCCAAAAGGTTATAAATCGTTCTGCTATAAGGACACATGCACACAAATGTTCATTGCAGCACCTGGAACAAACCGAAATACCCATCGATGATGGACTAGATGGACTATACTGGCACATATACACCATGGAATATTATACAGCCATCAAAAACGATGAGTTTGTGTCTTTTGTAGGGACATGGATGAATCTGTAAACCATCATTTTCAGCAAACTGATGCAAGAACAGAAAATCAAACACCGCATGTTCTCACTCACAGGTGGGTGTTGAACAATGAGAACACATGGACACAGGGACTGGAGCACTACACACTGGGGTCTGTTGGGGGAAATAGGGATGGGACAGCGTGGGGTGGGGAGTTGGGTGTTGGCGTGGAAATAGCAGAGGGACAGCGTGGGGTGGGGAGAGATAGCATGGATAGAAATGCCAGATATAGGTGATGGGGAGGAAGGCAGCAAATCACACAGCCATGTGTGTACCTATGCAACAATCTTGCAAGTTCTTCACATGTACCCCAAAACCTAAAATGCAATTAAAAAATAAAAATAAAAATAAAGAAAATTTAAAAAAAGAGAGAGCATCTGAGGATATCTAAGGAACACCTGAACTGTTTACACACGCCTGACTCTCTAGCCAGAAGTGGGCAGCTCCAGACCTCAGGTGGAAGGCTCCTTCCCCTCTGCCAGTTTCTAGTGTTCACAACAGAGAAGCTAGGAGAATGCCAGGGAATAAGAGGCCCATGGTGTTCAGAGCCAGCCTCTGCTATTTTTGCTTGGACAGGTCATCGTCCCAGTCCTGACATCACTGGGTCCTTCTGACTCCCTGCTCCATCACCCCTGTCCACCCAGACTTACCTGCACAAGGACACACCTGCCCAACTGACTACAGCTGCTCAGGAACACACTTGCCCACCAGGACACACCTGCCCACCCAGAACACCTGCCCAAGGACACACCTGTCCACCAATACACACCTGCTAACTCTGAACACCTGCCCAAGGACACACCTGCCCAAGGACACAGCTGCCCAAGGACACACCTGCCCACCCAGAAACACCTGCACAAGGACACACATGCCCACCAGGACACATCTGCCCACCCAGAAACACCTGCACAAGGGCACACATGCCAACCAGGACACACCCACCCAACCAGACACACCTGCACAAGGACACACATACCCACCAGAACACATCTGCCCACCCAGACACACCTGCTCAAGGACACACCTGTCCACCAGAACATAACCTGCCCCCCCAGAACACCTGCCCAAGGACACACCTGCCCAAAGACACACCTGTCCACCAGGACACACCCACCCACCCAGAAACACCTGCACAAGCATACACATGCCCACCAGGACACACATGCCCACCCAGAAACACCTGCACAAGGACACACATGCCCACCAGGACACACCCACCCACCCAGAAACACCTGCACAAGGACACACCTACCCACCCAGAAACACCGGCCCAAGAACACAGCTGTCCACCAGGACACACATGCCCACCACAACACACCTGCCCACCCAGAAACACCTGCACAAGGCTACACATGCCCACTAGGACACACCCGCTCACCAGAACACACCTATCCACCAGATCATATGTGATTAGGACACACCTATCCAGGGTAACACCTGCTCACCTAGATACACCTGCCCCAAAACACACCTGCCCCTTGACACATCTGCTCACCAGAACACACTGGCCCACCAAGAGATACCTGCCCACCAGAACACATTTGCCCATGGACACACCTGTCCACCCAGACATACCTGTCCAGCAGAGCACACCTTCCCACATGGACACATCTGTCCACCAAGACACAGCCTTTCTACTTTCAGGACCTGAGTGTGGTGTGACCTCAGCCACTGCCACCTGTGCTCCCTTCTGCCTCATCTGGGCTGAGCTGAGCTGCCCGAGAAGCTCGCCCAAGACACTGCTGGTTTGGATTCAGAACCCAGAATAGACACTGGGCAGAGTGGAGAAGGCTGGGGACTGGGATCCACCTGCAGCCATAACTCATGATCAGGCTGGTCTAGGGGATGCCCTCTCTCCACGGTGGACAGCATGGCAGGTAGTCTCATAAATGGTCCTCTCAGAGGAGTGGGGTGATGGCAAATATGAGAAACAAGTCCTAGAAGCTGCCGCTCTGCCCATTCAGAGGCAACAGCTACAACAACGTAAAGCCAAGTCAGCATAGTGTAACTACTGGGAAGAAAAAAACAGGAATCAGAGGTGTCCTGTGTGCCCCTCGGTACACTGCTGGGTGTCAAACTGAAACTCTCCAGCTTTAAAAAATGAAATGCTTTTCTTACTCTCAGGGTGAAATGTAGGCTGCCGTGAGCATGCACACATGCATACGCGCGCACACAAACACACACACACACACACACACACACACACAGAGCAACACCTTTACCTTCAGATATATTTTTCTCTGGCCTGGTGCCCCAGCTCCATAGCAGAGGTCTCTACTGCCAGACACAGTGGCCCCTGCCTTCTCACAGGTGAGACAGCTTCACTGTGGGAGGTCGGGGCTGCAACCCTGGAGACTCATTTTATCACCAGACCAGGGAAGTGATCTACTTGGCGAGAAAAGAAAAGGCCATCTCCTGGCTCCTGGGTGTAGGCGAGTTGAGTGGGCCAGGAGCCTTGCAGATGCCCAGAGGGTGGGCTCAGGTCTGCAGATCTGGATGCTGACTTGCCTTTCCACTTGAGCCCAAACAGCCAGGTTTCTGGCTAGGTAGGTGCGGTGTGCAGACTCTAGCACACAAGGCACCTCTGTCTCCTGCTTTTCTTTCTTCCCAGCAGATCTCAGAAGACATGTGCAGTGAGAAGTTCTGCACAGAGGCAATTCAAGCAGGGTCCAGCAGCTGACTCAAGTACATCTGCATGGCATGCTCCTGTGATGATCAGAATCTCATCATACATCATATTAGTGAGCAGATAGGTCCAGGTTCATAATAGGGGCTTCTGCCCCTCGGAATTATCTCGAGGATGTGGCACCAATATCAGTAAGGGTGCTGAGGCGAGGGCTGGCTGAGTCCCTTTGAGGACATCTGCCAAGTGTCACTCACAAGGATGGCCATGTCCCCTTCATCCCTGGGAACCTTTCCCCTTATGAGTCTAGACCAGTCCTGTTTCCTTTGAAGAGCTTCAGCCCCAGGTCTTGGAGAGGCAGGTGGATTTCCTGAGGCCTCTCTCCAGCCTAGCAGCCAGTTCACTCACCATGCCTGCAAGGCCCCTGGAAACTACACAGTTAATGTCATCAGAAGAGAATCTCAAGCACCCATGCACCCAGGGGTAGGCAGGGATTCCCCTGAAAGAAATGCATATTCAGACATTCCCAAACTGAAGATACAGAATTCCTGGTGCTGGCTGCACTGCCCATGCCCCTGGGACAACTGCAGCCCCATATCCTGACCCACTAGCCAGAGCTCAGCTCATGGCCACTTTCAGAAACGACCCAAATCACGCTCCACCTGTCCCCACCCCCACCAACAAAGGATTTCTCACTTACATACAGAAACTCAAGAATTGACCAGGTGGGCTCTTGATGGAAGGGTGGCTCTGCCATTTCCCCAGGACACCCCCAATGGGAAGTTTGATGGGGATCCTGACCTATTTAGTTCACCATCCCCTGTATCAATATCCTAAAACTGGATAAAGGAAATTAAAAAGGAACTCAATTCCTTCTGAGCATATTCCGCAAAAGTTCCTGAGGGGACCGCCTTGGTGGTAATTAGAGGAAAATCTAATACAAGCTCAGCTGTGTCCATGGTGTGAGGTCTGGGTGTACACTGAGAGTGTTTCCAGACACCAACAAACAGCACTCACCCTTTCTCGCTGGTCTCTCCATCCTGGATTTACTATAAAGCCACTAAGGACCTTGAGGCAGGTGAGGAACTGCTGGTGCATGTGAAGGAAGTCATCTATCCCCTGGGCACAGTGCCACCTGATCTGGACACAAAGTCCCCTCCATACACGGGACTGTGGAACCTGGAAGCCCCCAGTGCACAGAAGAAAAGCAGACACATTGGAGGACCCATGGCCTCTCACGTCACCTAATGAGGGCCAGGCAGCCTCCAGCAGATGACCTCCTCAAGTGTCTGCAGACCCCAGGACAGCAGAAATTATCTCTCCACACACAAAGGCTCAACCTAAAGGCTTCCTTGCTCATTCCCTGGAGCCTAGGAGCTGCACCCAGAATTTAAAAAGGACTTCGGACAAGGGGTGAATTAATACCGGGTGGATTATATCTTTGCAGTGTTAGAGTCGCAGGAAAGGTTTTAACTGTTATTAGTGTTGCTATTATTCTTATGTAGCAAAACAAACACCAAGCCAGTTTTGCAGTTTCAAAGCATCTCTGGCTGCCCAGCGCGCTCTGTGATGTGAGAAGTTTTTATTTCATTTAAGAGAGAAGATGATGGCATATGTATCTTTAAATGCAAAGCGCGTCTGTAGCTAAAAATCCAAGAGAAATGTTAGGGGAAGTGTCATTTGGCAAGAGGGAAAGTTGAGGATCTGAGGCAGTCTCACAGTGGTGCAGTTACCAGGTCTTCTGGACAGGGCTGTGGGAAGCCTTCTGAATTTCCCTTTCTCTCAATTTGTCAGTCCCAATCTGTCGAGTAGGAATGTGACAAGCGGTGTCTCATTTACCTTCCCCCATACCCAAGTTTGGCTGAGGGAATTCTTGAGAAAACTCCAGTGCCACATAGAGGAGCTTTTCTGAACTACAGCCTTATTTTCCTGCCTCCTTATTTTCCTTTCTCATGAAGCAACGTGTCCATTTCCCTGGGGCTTCCTGGAATGGGTGACCAGAAATGGCTTTGTGGGCAGCAAGGCACTGACCTGTTAAGTCCATGCCTGTCCTTCTGTGCAAAGGGCTATATCGTTCTCATCTAACTGCTTTTCTTTAGGTGAGAACCCACAAGTGAGCAGGAAAGCAAGTTCCCCTTCTTGTCATTTCTGAGCTGGTGATTCCTGCTCAAGCTGGAGCCTGGAGGGAGGTTGGGCTTTTCCTTCTTGCTTCTTTGACCTCCCCTTCAAAAACGCCAAGCCTTAATGATTAATGCCATTCCCTGCAAGTTTCTCTAAGGAACCACTCTGATTTCACAGTGAAGGAATGGCCCTGGAATTAGAGAACTCCGCCTTAATGTATCCTTACCGTCACTGAGCATGGCCCAGCTATCAGAGTCTTTCCTTGAAGTAGTATCAGTTTATGTCCCTGAGTTGTTCAAGAGGAAATGACCACGGAAGGACAATTTTATAAGCCAGGTTCTTTCTGCATACTCCTCTAAAGTATAGTTTTAATTAGGCCATTCAGAAAAGAAAAATACATTGTGGAGATCTGGGTGGCAGTGGAGTTCTCATTTTCCTTAAAACAATTGTTGAAAAGACCTATGAATCTTAGATAGCACACAATAATGCCAAAAGGCAAATCTCTAAGAAGAGTGCTTGACTATGGAATTTCGTTTATACAATGAAATTTCTTTCTTCCAAAAGATTGTTTCAAAAACCTTGATTCCTGCTCCCCACCTCATTTAAGCCTGATATTAAATAACCTGCTTCTACATGTTTCTAATAATATATCAATCATTTGTGGGCAAATTGCTTTCCATACATAAGATCTAGCATTCAATATTTGACTTTTTTTACTCTTTCCTGTTAAGATCATGCTTCCCCAATAGGTGGCTCCTCCCTGCAAGTTAAACTGAATCATGCAGAAAAAAATGTGAAAATGTGTCTAAGATAATTATTATAAAAAATCTTTTGTTCCAACCCCAGTTAAATGCATCTGGCCCCTTTTCACCACAGGAACTTGGAGAGGGCTCTTGAGCTCTCTCAAGCCTTGAATCTGATACATTAGTATGTAGATTCCACATAATTGTGAATCCCTCATTTCTCCACCACCATTAGGCACTGATTTATTTTTTCTCTTACATTCCTGCTGTACCATGAAAGTTGCTGATGGGATTTCAGATAAGCAAGGGAGGTGCAGATTTGACAAAAAAGAGGCAAGGCCACCATATTATTGGCTTATTTGATGTATGTAGTAGGTGAACCCTGTACCCCAGCCACGCTCCTCACCAGATTTAGATGAAGAGTTCCATTTCCAATCACTACTTTTTGTGTGTGTGCTTTCATTAAGGAAAGAGGGTTTTACTAGAGACTGCACTCAGATAGTGAGGAAGACACAGAAAAATCTTGGGGCCAGTCTGTTGTGGGAGGGCAAAGCCTCTCTCCTGCTGTCATGGGGCTGGACATGCCACCCCAGCTGCAGCTTTGTTGGGAACGTAAGACCAATTTTCACACAAGTGATTCAAACCATAGGGAAGCCACTTTCACATGCATTCAAGGTTTTGTTTTTTATTTTTTACACTTACAATGGAGAGGGTAAAGAATTCTTTTCATTAGAGCTTTCTGCTTTTGGAAGAAAATTTTTTAAATTACTTCCATTTCAATATGCTTCTCTTTTAAGAAAGCCTCATGATACACAGATAAGCAACTTGAGGAGAGTCTCAGGATACAAAATCAATGTGCAAAAATCACCAGCCTTCCTATACACCAATAACAGACATAAAGAGAGCCAAATCAAGAATGAACTGCCATTCACAATTGCTACAAAGAGAATAAAATACCTAGGAATACAACTAACAAGGAACGTAAAGGACCTCTTCAAGTAGAACTACAAGCCACTGCTCAACGAAATAAGAGAGGACACAAACAGATGGACAAACATTCCATGTTCATGGTTAGGAAGAATCAATATCATGAAAATGGCCATACTGCCCAAAGTAATCTACAGATTCAACAGTATCCCCATCAAGCTACCAATGACCTTCACAGAACTGGAAAAAAAACACCTTAAACCTCATATGGAACCAAAAGAGAGCCCACATAGCCAAGTTAATTCTAAGCAAAAAGAATAAAGTGGGAGGCATCACACTACCAGACTTCAAACTATGCTACAAGGCTACAGTAATCAAAACAGCATGATACTGGTACCAAAACAGAGATATAGACCAATGGAACAGAACAGAGGCCTCAGGGGCAACACAACATATCTACAACCATCCGATCTTTGACAAATCTAACAAAACAAACAATGGGGAAAGGAGTCCCTGTTTAATAAATGATGTTGGGAAAACTGCTTGCCATGGTCAGAAAGCAGAAACTGGACCACTTCCTGACACCTTACACTAAAATTAACGGCAGATGAATTAAAGACTTAAACATAAGACCTAACACCATAAAAACCCTAGAAGAAAACCTAGGCGTAGGCAAGGACTTCATGACCAAAACACCAAAAACATTGGCAACAAAAGTCAAAATAGACAAATGGGACCTAATCAAACTCCACAGCTTCTGCACGGCAAAAGAAACAGTCATTAGAGTGAATCAGCAACCAACAGAATGGGAAAAAAATTTTGCAGCCTACCCACCTGACAAAGGGCTGATATCCAGAATTTACAAAGAACTAAAACAGATTTACAAGAAAAAAACAAATAAGCCCATTCAAAAGTGGGCAAAGGATATGAATAGACACTTTACAAAAAAAGACGTACATGAGGCCAACAAACATATGAAAAAATGCTTATCATCACTGGTCATTAGAGAAATGCAAATCGAAACTACATTGAGATACCATCTCACACCAGTTAGAATGGCGATCATTAAAAAATCTGGAGACAACAGATGCTGGAGAGGATGTGGAGAAATAGGAACACTTATACACTGTTAGTGGAAGTGTAAATTAGTTCAACCATTGTG
This sequence comes from Cebus imitator, assembly GCF_001604975.1. Classification (NCBI taxonomy): domain Eukaryota; kingdom Metazoa; phylum Chordata; class Mammalia; order Primates; family Cebidae; genus Cebus; species Cebus imitator. The sequence continues at coordinate 143,843 of NW_016108146.1, forward strand.
GAAGACAGTGCAGCAATTCCTCGAGGGCCTAGAACTAGAAATTCCATTTGACCCAGCAATCCCATTACTGGGTATATATCCAAAGAATTATAAATTGTTCTACTATAAGGACACATGCACACGAATGTTCATTGCAGCATTGTTTACAACAGCAAAGACCTGGAACCAACCCAAATGCCCATTGATAATAGACTGGACAGGGAAAATGTGGCACATACACACCATGGAATATGCAGCCACCAAAAACGATGAGTTTGTGTCCTTCGTAGGGACATGGATGAACATGGAAACCATCATTCTCAGCAAACTGACACAAGAACAGAAAATCAAACACCGCATGTTCTCATAGGTGGGTGTTGAACAATGAGAACACATGGACACAGGGAAGGGAGCATCACACACTGGGGTCTGTTGGGGGGAAATGGGGGAGGGACAGCGGGGGGTGGGGAGTTGGGGAGAGACCGTATGGGGAGAAATGCCAGATATAGGTGAAGGGGAGGAAGGCAGCACATCACACTGCCATGTGTGTACCTATGCAACTATCTTGCGTGTTCTTCACATGTACCCCAAAACCAAAAATGCAATTTAAAAATAAATAAATAAATAAATAAAACACATGTACACACAACACAGATAACAGAGTCACTCATGGACACAAACATATATGTATAACATGCACACATGCATATATAACACACATGTAGACACATGCAGACAGAAACACGTGTGCATTTACATATGCAAAGTATGCATTCACATGATCACACAAATGTGCACATGCCCAAACATACAGACGTGCACAAACCACACATTTGCAGTTATGAAACTGTCAATGCACGCAAATATTCACACACGGAGGCACATACAGAAACACGTGCACATTCACACACATGCACATAGGCGCATATGCATACTGAAAAAAACATGGGTGTAAATGCACAACTGCACAGACAGGCACACAAAGATGCACAAATATGGATTCAGAATGCTGAAGTAGTCACATTCATGCACACACATTGCATGTGCACACACAGCTACATGCTCACACACAAGATGCACATGCTTTCGCACACCTGTGTACACACAGTGTTGTTCAATTCACTTGGGAAAGAAAGAATGCAATAATTTCAGAGAAAAACCTCCCAGCTTAGAATTCCATGAGATCAGGAATTCAAGGGTTTCTAGTGAGCAAGAGACTTGCTAAAATCATTGTTTCCATCAGGCTCTGTTTAGGAAGCAAATTGTACTACAGAGAGAGACACTCGCTGGGGGTGTGTGCACACTTGTGTTTGCATGTTTGGTATGTGTGTCTGTATGTGTGTTCCTTTTTCTCTTCTTAGAAAAAAAAGAACAGAAGAGAGACAATCTGGTGATTCACTGACATCCATTCACAGGCCTTTAGGAAAACAGCCAAGCCAAAGCCAGGGCCCCTGGGCCTATGGATCCTGGAGTCTGGCAGGGCCTGAACTGCCCTCTCTTGTTAAGAGAAGATACTAGTACTCACCAGCCAGAGCCAGGCACTTCCATTTTCATCCCGGTCTAAGATTTCCTCTACTAGGATTTTCACTTTTCTCAAACATCACACCAGTCCCTGTGCACAGGGCCCATCCCTGGCATGACCTCCTATCCATGCCCACCTCCAACCACCTCCAAAGGGTGGCCAAGTACTGCCAGGAGCCCCAAAGCCCAGGCTTCCCATGTTGGGGCTTCCTGAGAGCCCCAGAAACTGTATCACCCCAGACAGTCCAGGAGACTGCCTTTTCCTGGAGTGCATGTGGGAGGGTCTGAGACAGAGAGGGGAGGCAGGAGAAAGGTAGGAACACTGTGAACTACTAGAGAGTGGGAGGCCCAGTTTGTATGATCAGTGGCCTCCTCTCACCCCTGCTAGAATAGCCACAGAAGTGAAAAGAAAGGGCGGGGTGGCCCTAAGGCATGTCAACCCGTATCAACTGATGGAGTTGCAGACACTAACAACACATGCCTTCACTTTGCTCATGCCTGACCCTGGGGAGCAGGCTCTACTTCTCCAGTGATTTCTGAAAACTTTGGCTCCCCAGCTAGCAAAACCATGGGGAAGGAGGGTGGAAACAGCAGTGGCAAGCCTATTCTCCAACAGAGAGGGTTGAGGCACTGTGAGATCTGTCCAACTGGCCCAGGGAAAGGCACCAGTTGCTTTGCCAATCTATACTGGTCACTGGAGGCCAGCCCTGTGATGGGCACATGCACACTCACATATGTTTTCACATGCTCATGTGTGCACATGTATGTATACTCACACATGCACACCTGCAGAATAAACATGCAACTGCACACCACCACTTGGACACTTATGCACACAGAGACACACATGAGCATGCATGCATATATGTGTGCATTCACACAAGCACACATACACAATACATACGTATAAACCCATGCCTCTGCACATGCACCCACAAAGCCTGCTTTGGGCCCTGGCCCCGGTCCTACCCCTCCAGCGGCAGGGTTTCCTGGTAACCTTATACTGCATTTGTCTTTGCTTCCTGCTGATGTTTTAGGTGAGGTCTGCCACAAGTCCTACCCACAGTTCTCCAACCTGTGCCTGTACAAGTGGATGCACTCTGACTCCTGCATGCATATTAAGTGCAAGGACTGTGGACAGATGTTCAGCACTACCTCTTCCCTCAACAAGAACCCAGTGCTTCTGTGAGGACAAGAACCATTACACGTGGAGTGTCGTCTTTGTTCCAGGCCTGCTTTTGACCCCTCAGCCCCATGATGGACAGGGAAAAACCTTCCCCCAACCTCAACCACATCAGCTTGGGCTTCACAGAATACTTCTCCTCCAGGCTACACGTGGGGAGCCTGCCCTTCTCCGTGGCTCCCCCTGCATTCCCTGTGCTCTGCCCCCAGCTTCCCAGGCATTCTCCTTCTGTCCTTGTACCCCTGGCCACCTCTGCTACCTCCCACACCGCAGCTCAAGAAGCTTCTGAACCACACCCAGGACACGAAGCTTCCCTGAGGAACCTGGCCCTGCCCCTGGTCTCCACCATCAGCAACAGTAGCCAGAGCAGCATGGCAGCTGTGGGATCAGAGGAGAATTTCTAGAGCCACTTGGAGACTCCTGCATGGAGAAGCTGAAGACAAGAACAGCAATGTGTTGAATGGCAGTGGCTTTGAGGATGTTAACAAGACAATGAGAACCAACCTGAACATGACCACGGGGACAGGCTTGGACCTGGACAGTGACTCCAACAAAGACAAGGGCAACGATAAGACTTCTGAAGGCAAGGCAGAGTTTGGGAGTGACTTAGTCCTGGAGGAACCAGTGTGGTGCCCATCTTCTATTCCCTGAACTCATTCTTTCTGCCACCCAACCAGCAACTGCTGACTGCAATGGGCATCACCCAGGACTCCATCAAGGCCATTGTATCATTTGTGAGAAGTACTTTGGCTTCAGAAAAAGCTGGGCTCGATGCCCTACCACTCAGCATTCCCTTTCTACCCCTCTCTCCAGCTGTCTTCTTTGGTCCAGCTCTCTCAGGCCCATAGAAGTCAGAGGGTCCTAGGCTACACATTTTCTTCACTTTCTGGTGTTCGCCTGTCCCTCCTGGTGCTCTCCTGCTCCAGGAGTCACAGAGACAGGGGAATCTGGGAGATCTCTTTCTGGAGGCTCGGGGTAATCAGAGAAGGAGCATTATAGTCCTTGTAGGGGAGGAGGTGGTGGAGGATACAGCAAGTGTTGGAGGGTGTTCTAGGCATCAGTGCATTGTTTCTGATACCCCTACTGGTGACAGGCAAGTTTAACATCACTACCCGATTTCTGGGCAGGGTTGTGCCTCCCTAGGATGCAGTTGGTTGGGAAAGCAGGACAAGGCTTGGGAAGTGGGGTCCTGACCTGGCCAGCATTTGTCCCTGAGATGCCTGCTTTGCCATACAAGGAAATAAGTGGGCAACGCTGAGAAAAATTCCAAATGAATAAAGCAAAAGCAGTAATTTTGGGACATGCTGGAGGGAGGCTGTGTCTCTGGGGAGGGTAGCAGGTTTACCAAAGTGTCCTTGATTCTGGGAAACAAGTTACAAATCTCAACCACCACTGGGGGAAACTGAGGCAGACAGTGACAAGCAACCTGCCATCAGGAGCTGCCAGGCCAAAGAGGAGTCAGTGGATGGTCCTGCCCACCACATGTGTTTACAATGAGAGATTTACATTGTGATTACATGAGAACAGTTTTGATCAACATCTGGAGAAGGTTCTAGAACTGTAATCTCCAGCAGCCCTGGACAATGTTTAGGCAGGGCCCTGTCTGGCTGCCAAGGGGAGTTTCCTGCTGCCCTCCCCAGGACAGAAACATGCCAGTTACCCACATTCATCAGCACACACGGGCAGAGGGCCTCATGCTAGGGGCTGGCAATGGGAAGGAGGGGAGCAGGTCAGCTTCACCACGGGGCTGGCTACGACTTCCTCCCCTATGCCCACACTTGTCCTGTTGTCCTCCTGAGCATAATAGAGCCCTCTGCTGCTTCACCTGACCCTGCCCCCACCAGTCTGAGCACTCATCCTCCTCTCCTTGGATTATTCTATGCTTCTGTGACTCCCATTCCACAGTCAGTGGCTGGGCCCAAGTAACCATGTTCTGTGTGTTCTGAACTCAAATGCAAGCTCCCTTGGGAAGGGGGCAAAGAGTCTCAGGTTCTACAAAAAGAGTGTTTGGAACCTGTTTATTCTAAAGGCAGGATCAATTCTGTGATACAAAACAGCACAACACAAAGTGCTTTCACATATAGCTGACTAGTTTTTAGGGCTATGTATTTGTGTTTTCTAATGACAGCTCAATAGATTTGGAAACATCACTACTTAGAATCTACAAAAACATTTTTCAAACTTGTATCAAAACACAGGTACCATTCTTTGAGATAATACAGCATGTCACAAAGCATTTTCACAGATAGCTTTTTTCTAGTTTTTAAAAATTCATATTTGTATATTTGTATATTCCTGTAAGGGCTCATTAGATTCAGAAACGTCACTTCTTAGATTCTACAAAAAGTGTGTTTCAAAGCTGTTTCATCAAAACACATGTTACATTCTATGACATAAAACAGCAGGTCACCTGAATGTTTTTTCATTCAGGCAGGCTCAATCTTTCCATTATTTGCTTTGCTGTCCAACTATATATTGTTTATTGTAAATGCTGGCGAACGGTTGTTAATAAATTGTTTCATATTTCTTTACGCAAAAAAAAAAAAAAAACCAGCAGGTTACAAAACATTTGCACAGATGCCTTGTTGCTAGTTTTTAGGATTGGATACCTCTGTGTTTCTTGTTTGTATGTTTTTGTTTTGTTTTGGTTTTTCAGTGTAGTACTTTATTTTCTATTGTATGAAACCAAAGCCAGAAAAAATACCAAGTTATTTTTAAAGGCAAATCTTTACTCCTTAAAGAAAAAATACAAACTGTGGTATTTTTAAGATAGATTGTTATATTTTACATAATATAAACAAAATCACTAANTGTTTGGTTTTTTAAACTACAATGACCACAGAATGGGTGGAAAAATGCATTTACATTTTGGTGCAAATAAACATATTGGAAAAAACATGAAACACATAGCATGCCATTTCTTTTCTTACTGTCTACACACAGGAACTGATATAACCAAGCCTTAATAGCCGCCACCTCCTCTTCCAGGTCCAAAGTAGCCGATTTCATAGGCCGCCCTAGCACCTTCTCACTGGAATCCCCCTAGATCCTCTGAAGCCTCCAATAGGCCCTCTGTACTCTCCTCCAGAGTTGCCCCTATAGCCACCTTTGGAAACTCCTCTAAAGCCTCACCAACACCAGCACCATATCCTGCCCAAAAGGATTTGAAGCTGCCACCATAGCCTCCGGTACCATAGCTTCCACTGCTATAGCTACTGCCATAGCCTCCACCACCACATCTAGAACCTCCCCTTCTATATACGCTTCCATTGTCATATCGGGCCATCTTGGGAGGATGTGGACCATCTCTATAGCATGTACTGCCAATCATAAGGTTGATACCAGCAGCTGAGGACCTAGAGATTTGACAGATCATGTTCAGCACACGTTCATTTATGGTATCCAACTGGCTGATGATAGCAAGTTGTTAGGTTACTTCAACAACCAGGGCCTCCATGGCTGCCCAGAGACCAGTGACGCAGGCAGCAGCTCCATGAGATATTTGTAGTTTAATCCAGTCATCTACAAGCACAATCTGCCCATCACATTGGACTTTCTTGGAGGCAAAGAGAAGCAACTGCAAGGGGATGACTAAAGTCATGCCTTTAGCAGAGATTGCTTGAGTTTTAATCTTTTCACCAAACACAAGGAAGGGAGATGGGTACTTCATGTGTTGGCTACAAAAGGACAATTAACCGATGATTTGTGGATGAGTGCATTATGCCCTTCAATGGTGAGAATATTTCTCTTTTCCTTATGATAGCAAACATTGTAGTACACACCAAAGGCCAGGAGAGAAACAACAACATCCAAATTATCTGGCCCATCTTATGAGACCAACATCATCCTGACACCAAAACCTGGCAGAGACCCAACAAAAAAAGAAAACTTCAGGCCAATATCCATTATGAACATAGATACAAAAATCCTCAATAAAATACTGGCAAACTGATTGCAACAGCCCATCAAAAAGCTTATCCATCACGACCTAGTAGGCTTCATCCTGGGGATGCAAGGCCGGTTCAACATATGCAAGTCTAAAAACATAATCCACCACATAAACAGAACCAAAGACAAAAACCACACTATTATCTCAATAAATGCAGAGAAGGCCTTTGACAAAATTCAACAACCCTTTATGATAAAAACTCTCAATAACCTGGTATTGATGGAATGTATCTCAAAAGAATAAAAGGTATTAATGACAAACCCACAGCCAATATCATACTGAATGGGCAGAAATGGGAATCATCCCTTTGAAAACTAGCACTAGGCAAGGATGCCCTCTCTCCCCATTCCTATTCAATACAGTATTGGAAGTTCTAGCCAGAGCAATCAGGCAAGAAAAAGAAATAAAAGATATTCAGTTAGGAAAGGAGGAAGTCAAATTGTCTCTATTTGCAAATGACATGATTGTATATTTGGAAGACCCCATCGTCCCAGCCCAAAATCTCCTTAAACTGATAAGCAACTTCAGCAAAGTCTCAGGATACAAAATTGATGTGCAGAAATCACAAGCATTCCTATACAGCAATAACAGACTAAAAGAGAACCAAATCAAGGTGAACTCCCATTCACAATTGCTACAAAGAGAATAAAATACCTAGGAATCCAACTTACAAAAGTGGTAAAGGACCTCTTCAAGGAGAACAACAAACCACAGTTAAAGGAAATGAGAGAAGTACTTATTTTTAACTAAGCTTTGGTTGTTGTTTCCTAAGGCCATTACTTGGGAGAAAGAAAATGAGGAGAAGGAGTAGAAAGAAGAATACAAGCAAGAAATAGAAGCAGCAGCATCCGAAAATAAAGAAGAACAAGAAGGTAATAATGAGAAGAAGAAAAAACAGATGAAGGAAAAAAAGCAGTTGAGGGAATAAGAAGGCCTATTATGATCCTTTTTCCCCCTCCTTGATTCGTCAAATTTGAAAAAGTCCAAGACTATCACAACAACAAAGAAAGGCAAAAAGATACCAAAAAGGTCACTCCCTAAATTTTATTAAGAATGAGAAACTGCTGCCACTCACTCCTGGCCCAGTCAGGCACCAACAGGAGGAGGGCACCCTTCAAAGACTGCAGGAGAAAAGGGTGGATTTCTCCTTGCCATGGCTGTGACTCCACTGCTGCCACCAAAGCCTGCGGTAGAGCACCCGCAGCTTCCTACCCATTCCAAGCTAGTTCAGACCCTCAGGGCTCCTACACCCCACCCCTTACTGGCCCACAGACCTGCTGCTGCTGCCACCACTATTGCTTACACCGATACAATCACCACTGCTTTCGCCTTCTATGCACTGGGCCACAATACAAGTCTTGTACCAACTGGCCACCATTGGGCATCATTCCACGGCTCTGGCTTCCTGCTTCTCTGGTTGAGATTCAATCTCCGTCATCGAGCTGCAATCTCCATCATCACCACCAGCTGCAGTAAGGCAAGCCACAGTGCCATGCCATTTATAGGTTCCAGACTCCAGCAAGCAGCAGGTGGCTCCTGGTTCTCCTCCTCCTCAACCCAAGCACAAAGCAGCTGGGTGGGCAAAACCAGAAAAGCCCAGAACAGAATTCAGGAAGTGGTAGCATTACAGCCTCACATCACCATGCTGGCCACTGGGTGGCTAGAGCCAGTTTCCCAAAAGCATTCACACCCACCCTCCAAAGTCCAGTCTCTCCTTTTGGTCCAAGACGGCCACAAACTGGATCCTGGGGTGGGGACTGGAGACACCAACATGCCCAACTTCCTACTGCACAGCAAGTGCTGGACCCACTGGAGGGTGAGGAGCAGGAGTAGCAAAAACTCAGGCCCAGCCAACACCCCCCAACCAAGTGCAGATATCCCTTCCTGATTCCTCCACACACAGGGGCCTGTCCACCAGTGGTGCCTGCTACTTCGTGCCTGGGAGTCCCAGGAATCTATGCAACACAACAAGAGGGCACAGGCCGGGGAACCACAGCCAATCTAGGGGCTCTTCTATACTCAGGATTCCCATGAAAACGCCGTGTTCCAGGGCACTCAAACATCAACAGGAAGAGATCGCATTCTAGAGTTCAGAATCTGGGGAGAGGAGGACAGCCCCTTCCTTAGAGGCCACTACTTTTGCTGCCACCTCCACTGCCCACCACCAGCAGTGAAGCCACAGATAGTGCCCACAACCCATCCCTGCTGCTTGCATTGCACCCCTTACGATGCGCAGTGCAGCCCTGGATAGTGCCCCCAACCAGACTCCCACTGTGGGCAATAATGTCCTGGATAGTGTACCCAAACCACCTGCCTGCTGCAGGCATTGGAACTCCTGATAGTGCCCTCAAACAGAGCCCCACTGCCAGCATTGTAGCTCCCACAGTGCCTCCAACTCCCTCTATTCACAGGCTAAAGTTTAGCCCCCAATACCACATCCAACTCGACTGCCAACTGTGGGCCTTTCAAACCCAGATAGCGCACCCAACCCGCCCCCACATCTGCAGGCAGTGTAGCTCTCCATAGCATACCCACCCCACACCATGCTGTGGGCAGCTCAGGAGCTGATATCGCCCCTAAGCTGCTGCCTGCCAGCACCAGTGAAGCCCTGAATAGGGCCACATATCACACAGAGGCAGATGGTGTATCCCCATATCACACAGAGACAGGCAGTGTATCCCCCATACCGCGCCGAACTGTCTCCCCAGCCGCCGCAGTGCAGCCCTGGATACCGCACCTACCCCGTTGCCTTTCCACCATTCTGGTCATGCTGCAGTCTCCGTCATCACCACCACCACCACCAACAGCGAGATGAGCTGCAGTTCCACAGGCTCCAGCCTCCAGCTTGTGGCAGGTCAATCCCCATTCTCCTCCTCCTCTAAGCTGGGCACGAAGCAGAAGCTTGGCAAGGCAAAATGGAGCCTGGAATGACCAGACTCCCGTCACCATGCTTTATGTATTGATTGGATGAGAGTAAGTCTTAGGATAACCAATCAGAACATGATAATAAAGTCCAATCAGAGTAGGCCTAGAGATTTTTCTCCCATCCAATCAGAACAGGCAATCCATAAACAACATTTTAATAACCTCCATATATAAAGCATACTGATGGGGAGTCACGCCATTCCCAGTTATTCTGTATCTGCCCACCCAGCAGCTCCACGTCCGGCTTAGAAGAGGAGCAGGAGAAGCGGGAGCCACCTGTGACATGCTGGAGGCTGGAAGCTGTGGAACCGTGGCTCATGTCGCCTGCAGTTGGTGTTGGTGATGGAGACTGCAGCAAGGCCAGAGGGGTAGGAGGGGGAAAACGGTTGCGAGGTAGATGGATGGGGAAAAAGGGTGGTGGGTGCCAAAGGGAAAAGAGGATGGTGAGTGAGCAGAAGAAAGCATTACTGACTCTCAGAAGACAGTTGGGAAAAGACTGTGGGAAAAAATTTTTCAATAGATTATGGGAGAAAAGAGGGTGGTAAGCAGGAGGGGGAAAATGGGGTGGTGAGCAGGAAGGAGAGAAGATTTTGGGAAAAAAGATGGGGAAAAAATAGTGGATAAAAAGTTTTTGGGTAGATGAAGGCAGTAAAGAGGTTGGCCATGGCGGGGGAAACGGGGACCAACAGGAGGGAGAGAAAGTTTGCAAAAAGATGGTAGGGAAAAAACGTGGTGGGGAGAAAAAGATGGTGGGTAAATAAAAGACAGTGGGTAAAAAGGTTTTTGGTAGAGGGGAAAAAGAAGGTGGCAATTGAGAAGATAAAACGGAGTTTGCAGATGGCGAGTGGGGAAGAGAAGGTGACAAGCAGGAAAGAGAAGTTTTTGTGAAAAGACAGTTGGGAAAAATTTAGAGGCGTAAATGGAGCGGGAAAATATGGTGGCAAGGAGAAGTGGGGAGATGGCTTTGTGAAAAGACGATGGGGACATGTTTTTGGGTAGATGAAGGGGAAAAGAAGGTGGTGAGCAGCAGGAGTGGGGAGAAGGCTTTGGGAAAACACAATGTAAAATGTTTTTGGAGAGGTGGAGGAGTAAAAGAGGGTGATTAGAGTTGGAGGGGAAAAATACTATGGCCAGGAAGAGGGGACAAAAGAGGGTGGAGAAAAACGGTGAAAAAAGTTTTTGGTCAAATGGATGGATAAAATGGTGGTGAGTGGGAGAGTAGAGAAGACTTTGTGAAAATATGGTGGCGAAAAATGGTGGTGAAGATTTGGTGAAGATGAAAAAAAAGGATGGCGAGAGGGAGAAGGCCGGAGGAGGGCGGCAAAAGAAGGTGGGGAAACGATGGGGGACAAGGTTTTTGGTAGATTTTTTTCTGATTTTTAAATCAGATTAGTTGTATTTTTGCTTTTGACTAGTTTGAATTCCTTATGTATTTTGTGTATTAACCCCTTGTCTGATGCATGGTTGGCAAATACTTTCTTCCACTCTCTGGATTGTTTCCTCATTCTATTTATTGCTTTCTCTGTTTTGCAGAAGCTTTGAGGTTTATCCATTTGTCTATTTTTGCTTTTGTTTCTTGTGTTTTTGATGTCTATTTGAAAATTCCTTATCGTAATCAATTTCAGGAACCATTTTTCCTGTGTTTTCTTCTCTAGTAATTTCATAGTTTCAGGTCATACATTTAAATTTTTATTTTGAGTTGATTTTTGTATGTGGTGAGATAACAGTCTAGACGTATTTTTCTACATGTGGGTGTTGGGCTTTCCTAGCACAGTTTATTCAAGTGATTGTCCTTACAGAATGTGTGTTCTTAGTACCTTTGGCAAAAATGAGTTGACTGTAACTGCATGAATTTATCTCTGAATTTTCTATCCTGTTTCATTTGTCTATGTTTGTCTGTCATTTGTCTATGTCTGTCTGCTCTCCTCACACCCCTCCACATTTTTTGCCACTTACATGTGGTTTTGGTTGCTATAGATTTGTAGCATATTTTGAAATCAGATAGTGTGATGTCTCCAGCTTTTTCCTTTCTGTTCAAGATTCTTTTATCTATCTGAGGTATTTTGCATTTGCATTAAAAATTTTATGATTTTCATTTCATTTTATTTCCATTTGTAATTTAACATGGATTGCATTGATACTGTATATCACATTGGGTGATATAAATATTTCATTAATATTCTTTCTAGTACAAGGACGTGGATATCTTTCCATTTACTTGTGTCTGCTTTACTATCTTTTGTCGTGGTTTTATAGTTTTTATTTCATATATATTTATCTTTTGCCATTTTGGTTAAGTTTATCCTTAGGTATTCTTTTTTTAGCTACTGTTTTGAAATAGCTTTCTTAATTTTTCTGAGGAGTTTCACTGTTGGCCTATGGATATGGTACTCATTTTTGTATATTGATATTATATCTTGCAACTTTACTAAATTTATTATTTCTAGTAAGTTTTTTGTGGGATCTTATAGAGTTCTCTCTCTAGATATACAAGATCATGTCTCCTGCAAACAGAGACAATTTAACTTCCTTTTTTCCAATTTGGATTCCTTTTATTGCATTCTCCTGCCTGATTGCTCTAGGTAGGACTTCCAGTAAATAAGGGTAGGAAAAGTAGCCACACTTGTTCCAGATCATAGAGAAAGAAATTTTAAGTTTTCCCATTGATTATGATGTTCACTGTGGGTTTGTCATATTTGGCCCTGATTGAGCTGAGATATGTTCCTTCTGTACTCATTGTGTTGAGTTTTCATCATGAAGGAATGTTGAGTATTATTTTTTTCAGCATCTACTGATACGATTATATGGTTTTTGTTATTTATTTGCTGAAAATGATGTGTCACACTTATTTGTGTTTATTGATTCATCTTCACATTCTTTGGATGAATCCTATTTGATCACAGCAGATGATCTTTTTATTGTGTTGTCAAATGCAATTTTCAAGTGTTTTGTTGAGAATGTTTTTGCATTTGTGTTCATCAGGGATTGTTGCTTGAGTTTTTGTTTTTCCAGGGTAATGGCAGCCTTATAGAACAAGTTTGAAAGTATTAATTTCACTTCATTTGGGGGGAAATATTTTGAGTAAAATTTATATTTGCTCTTTTAAAAATGATTGGTAGAATCCAACAGTAAAACCATGATTTTTGTCTTTTTCATATTTGGGAGACTTTGTATTACTGCTTTAATTGCATTACTCATTATTGGTCAGTTCAGGTTTTTTTTTTTTAATTTATTTATTTATCATTCTATGTTGGGAATTTGTTATGTGTCAAGAAGTTTATTCATTTGTCCTAGATTTTTCAGTTTGTTTTTATATAAATGTTTTATGTAATCTCTTATGATACTTGGTATTTCTGTATTATCAACTGCAATGTCTTCTTTTTTATCTCCATTTTCTTTCTGTTTTTCTTAGTCTAGTTACAGTTTGTCAATTTTGATTTTTATTTAAAAAAAAAACTTAGCTCTTTGGTCCACTGACTTTTTGTATATATTTATTTAGTTTTCTGTTTTTAAAATTTCTTCTCTAATCATCATACTTTATTTCTACTAATTTTAGCATTTTTTTGTTTGTTTGTTTGTTTTTCTCATTATTTGAAGTGTATCATCATCATCAGTTTGGCTATTTGAGATCTTTCTACTTTTCTGATGTAGGCATTTATGCTATACACTTTTTCTCTTGCAGCTGTTTTTGCTTCATCTCCCAGACTTTCTTATGTTGTGTTTCTATTGTTGTTTCCGTAAAATTTTAATTTCCTTTTTATTTTTTTATTTACTTATTTTTTGTTCATGGATGTGTATTTTAACTTCCATTTATTTGTATGGTCTTCAAAGTTCTTCCTGTTATTAATTTCTAGTACTATTCCACTGTGGACAGAAAAGATACTTGTTATGATTTCAGTTTTTAAAAATGTGTTGTTACTTGTTTTTTGGCTGAACACAGTCTATCCTGGAGAATCATCCATGTGCTACTTAGTAGAATGTGCATTGTGCAGTTGTTGAGTGGAAAGCTGTGTAAATGTCTGTTAGGTTCATTCCATATAGAGTACAGTTTAACTGATTTTTTTTTTTTTTGGGGTCTGGATGATCTGTCCATTGACGATAGTGGAGTGTTGATTATACTGTAGTGATGAAGTACTTTATTGTTGTATTGCTATCAGACTCTCCTTTAAGACCTGCTCATATTTGTTGCTATATTTAGGTGCTTGAGTGTTGGTTGCATATGCACTTATGATTGTTATACTGCAGTGTTGACTTCTTTCTCATTATATAATTATCTTTCTTATTTTTATTTGTTTGACTTAAAATCCATTTTATCTGATATAAGTATAGCTACTCCTACTTTTTGTTTCCACTTCTGTGGGTTATCTTATCATCCCTTAGTTTTCAGTCTGTGCATGTTTCTATAGGTGAACTGAGTTTCTTAGGGAGTGTATAGTTAAGTCTTGTCTTTTAATCCATTCAGCCACTTGAAGAATTTAATTCATTTATATTCAAAGTCATTACTAACAGGTAAAAATATACTACTGCCATTTTTTACCTGTTTTATGGTTGTTTTGCTACTCTTTTATCTTTTGGTCATTCTCCCTTCTTCTCTTTGTCTTCACTCTCTTTCTCCCTTTCTTTTCCTCCTCTTTCTATTCCTTTCTGTCTTTATTTGTAGTTTGGTAATTTTCTCTGGTAAGGTGTTTTAATTCCTTCCTTTTTATTTTTAGGTTGTCTATTATTGATGTTTGTTTTCTGATTATCATGAGGCTAAACAACATAATTGTAACAATCTATTTTAAACTGAATAAAATTTAACTTTGATTGCAAAGAACAAATAGAGAGAAATTTAGAAAAAAACTAAAAACATTTACCCTGTAGCTCTCTCCCCACAACACACACACACACACACACACTCACACACACACACACACTTTGACATTTGGATATCTTTCAATATCTTTTTATGTTGCCTATCTCTTTAAAAATTGTTGGGTTATTATTATTTTAGTAATTTTGTATTTTACCCTTCTTATTAGAGATATAGGTTGCCTATTCCCCACAACTACCATATTATTTGAATTTATTTATATACTTACTTTTATTAATAAAATTTATACATTCAGATGTTTTCTTATTATATGTTTGCATTATTTTCTTTCAGACTGATGAACTCCTTTTAGCATTTCTTGTAAAACAAGTTTGGTAGTGATACATTTCCTCAGCTTTTATTTCTCCAGGAAAGTACTTACTTCTCTTTGATTTTTGAAGGATCTACCTGTT
>NW_016108146.1:158902-166370 GCF_001604975.1 Cebus imitator
AGTAGAGACGGGGTTTCACCATGTTGACCAGGATGGTCTCGATCTCTTGACCTCGTGATCCACCCGCCTCGGCCTCCCAAAGTGCTGGGATTATAGGCGTGAGCCACCGCGCCCGGCCTGGTATTGTTTTTCTTAAGCATTCTGAATATATATTCCACTTTCCCCATGTGAGGGAGGCCCTCAGTGTGTTAAATTTTTGCTGAGAACTCTGCTTCCTGATAGGTGAAAGGTCTTCCGTATGTTGTTTGATTCACTTATCCTGCTGTTTATAGTATCCTTTCTGTCCTTGAAATTTGGAGTTGAATTATTATATGCCTTAGCCTAGTCTTATTTGGCTTGAGTCTACTTGATGATCTTTGGTCTTTATGTAAGTGGATATTTGTATATTTCTTTTGAATTGGAAAGCTTTCTGTTATGATCTATTTGAATAAGCTTTTGACTATTTATCTTCTTTCTCTTGAGGACCAACGACTCTTACCTTTGCTTTTCTGATGCAATCCCATAGATCTTCTATGCTTTTTTTATTTTCTTTTTTCTCCTATTGTGTATTTCAAATGGCCTGTCAGCTCACTGATTATGTCTTCTGTTTGATCAGTTCTGCTGTTGAGGTCTTCTCATGAATTTTTCAGTTCATCCATTCTATTTTTCAGCTTTGAGGTTTCTGTGGTCTTTTAAGATTATTTAAATCTCCTTGTTAAGTTTCTTTGATAAATTTCTGAATTACTTCCGTGTATTTTTTTAGTTAAATTGAGTTTCCTCAAAACAGTTATTTTTACTTCCTGTGTGATGAGTTTTACATCTTTATCTCTTCTGGGTTAGTCACTGGTTACCTATTTATTGCTTGGTAAGGTCATATTTCCCTGAATGTTCTTAATGCTTTTGGGCCTGTGTTCATGCCTAGAAATTGAATAAATGGGTATTTTTTCCAGTCTTTGCAGGCTGGTCTTGTTTATTCCTGTTATTCTTTAGGCAGTTTTCCCGAAATGCTAAAGTTACTGACTGGTTGAATTCCCTAAGCCTGTGGTCACTGTAGCTGTTTCAGCACCAGGGCATCCTAAGCTCAGGTTCACTGTGACTCTTGGAGACTAAGGTTCAGGCTGGAAGGTTCCAGGTCCCACTGGGGGTCTGTGGGAGAATTGGTGGGTTATCGTTAAAGGCTTTGAGCAGCTTTCTGGAGAGGCTGCTAGGGAGAAGCATTGCAATCAGGAGACAGAGACAAGGTCAGCAGGGACCAGGCACAGAGTGACAATGGTGTAGTTAGCTCAATGTTAGAAGCACGGATAGACCTACATTTAAAGTGCAGCTACCATTTGCAGCTTGCTGATTGTGAGCACATTGTAGAACATCCCTGTGCCTGTTTTCTAATATGAAAAATGGGGCTAGTGAGAACTGCTTCCCTTTTCCATCACATAAAATAAAGCATGCAGAGGAGTTAACTCAGCGCCACTGAGTACTCAGAAAACCAGAGAGAGATCAGCTTGCCCAAGTAGGTGGCAAAGAGTGGGGAGATTGGGTGAGGCTGGGGCAGGAAGTAGGTCAGCCTGCCAGAGCCCCAAAACAAGTAAAGGGCAAGAGTGAGCTCCTCATTCTGAATTCTCAAGGGACACAGGCATGCAGGGGCTGTGGGGCAAAACATCAGGGCTGCTTTTGTTCCCCTGGTTCTCTCTATATTTGACGTCGTCCCAGGGCTCTCTCCCTGTGTTTCCTCTCTGTCCTGCTTTCATCATGGCTGTCCTCCCAGGAATTATTCTGTGGTCCTGGTCCAGTAACTCTCTAGGTGGCTGTAGACCTATTAATAACTCCTCTGAAATCCAGTCCACCATTTGTGCAGGCCTCTGAGCTTAGTCAGAAACCTCAACCTCCTGGGACTTGAGAGGGAGCTGAAGGGAGCTAACAGTGCATTGGCGGCTTTTCCTGGGGCTGCAACTCCAGGGCCCACCCTAGCAGGTATCTGCTGAACTTGTGCTTTCTTTTGAGTCTCTGGGGTTCTCAGGTGTAATTTGCCTCCACAGATAGGCTGAGCCACAGGTGAGTGCCCTAAACAGTCAGAGAAATGGGTCCCCCTGAGGGTGGAGCTGTGTTCTACCCTCAGTGTCCCAGGACACCCCACGCCTGTTCCTGTCTATTCTGGCTCCCATATCCATGGGAAGATATGTAGAAAGAGCTGGATACAAAAGGGCTAAAAACAAGCCATAGGAAATGTATTTACACAGCACAGTAGTTTTCAGTCATTACTATACATTTGAATCAGTAAATGAGCTTTTCAAAAATGTCTGTACCCTGTGTCACCTTGCAAAGATTTGGATTTATTTGATGGTGTGGGAGACAGGCATGTCACTCATGTCAGGAGGGGTGGGGCACAGCTGCTTGCTGGAAGAGGGTTGGAAAGTATTGGTTCACCAGCTGCCACCTCCACCAGTCACTGCTGAATCCAAGCAATTCTCACTTGGCATCTGGGTCTCAGAAGCCTGTGGCAAATGGGCATTTGGCTGCCTGAGCTGGCATTTTTGCTTAGGTGGAAAGAGAAGGAAGAGGGCAGCAAGGTCAGAAGCAGAAGGGATCCAGACCTGGAACAGGGTTTCCAGGCTGAGGAAAGAGAGGATGCAGTGCAGATCGGTAGAGGTCCCAACCAGGGCAGAGAAAGAGGCATGTATCTGGAGGCTTAGACAAGAACAGCTTCTTCCAGAAGGAGGCAGAGAATAGGGAGATGGTCTGGGAAGAGGAAGGGGAAAAGGGAGAGGGAAGAACTGGTGTTCAGTAAGCAAACTCCTCCTGTCTTGGTCTATTTTCCTGGGGAGATGCCTTCTCCATGATGCTCCCTTCATGTGTGACCTGACAGCTGTAGCTGCTGTGGGACGTCCACTGGTCAGGCATCAGGCTCAGGGAGCTGCTGGCCATATACTTGTTGTTGCTCTATTTGGAGGGCTTGGTGGTCTAAAGACCTTGGGTGACAGTGGTGCCATCTACCTTCATAGGCCACCATCATGTTGCCCAGGTGGCAGTCACTCATCAGACACAGTGTGGGCTGGTTGGATTTGAGCTTCTCAGAGGAAGGTGGGAAGACAGCGACCAAAGGGGCAGCCTTGGGCTGACAAGTGGGAACAGAGAAGGGGGTGAGAGATGGCAGAGGAGAATCAGAGTGGTGTGTAGCCCCTCATCTAATCTCTGTGAAGGTTGACTATGTGGTTGTTTGGTCCACCCAGGGGACTTTCTTTCCCTCCTCTTTCTTCTTCTTTTGAGAGCAGACAGCCTTTCACTTTTCTGAGAGCACTTCCAAAGTCACCTCTCCCAAGTGACCTGGCCCAGGCCCCTCATCTGTAGCCTCAGTTTTCCCATTTCCCATTTCCTCAGTTTCCCACCCACCCTGCAGGATGGTCCTGGCAGCCTGTGGACAGGCTCGGAGGCTGTGCCCAGTGCCCGATGTAGCCTGGAGCCTCCCATCCCCTCAGACACCATTCTCTATCCCTATCTAGGGGATCTGCCATGGAAAAGGAAAAGAAGCCCCCATCCCTAGCCAAACTGAGCCAAGGCTTCAGGACCTGGCTGTGTCTGCCTGTTGCAACCTGAAGGTGGCTGCTCCTGCTATTAGTCCCTTCTCTTCCAGCTACCCCAAGACCAACCTGCCTCTGCCAGATCTCACAGAGAGAAGTAGAGGTCACTGCTTAAGTTTGGGAGTGCAGAGGACAAGAATCCCCAGGGGGAGAAAACAGACTTTCTTGAGAGAGCAGAGGGTGGGGGAGGTTGGGAAACATTGTGAGAGCCACATATCAAGGATGGTGGACTGGGTCCTGATGCTGGACACATGCTATAATGACTGAGGCTTGGATTGAATCTTGTGAGGTCAGCACCTGGGGCCAGCATGGGGGCAGGGCTGGAGCAGTAAGATGCTGGGCATGACAGTCACATCTGCAGAGGATGAAGATGCAAACTAGGCACAGGGCAGGGAGGGGGACAGACCCCCAGGGATGTCCCTCTGCCTGTCTCCTATATGAGGCAGGTGACACCCACAGTCTTGGAGTCACCCCAGTGTGTTCACTTACTCTCTGAGGCTGTCTGTGCTGATGGCAACGCTGGCCACAGTAGTTCCCAGTAACTCCTTGAGTGACATGTCAGCTAAAACAGCTGTGCAGTGTGGCAGGGAAGTCCTGAGCAAGCTCGGACCTGCCTGACCTCACCTGGCCTTATTTTAAGGGCTTCTTAGTCTTTGTTCCACGCAAGTGTCCCCAGTCAACTCAGGACCAAGATACTGGGTCATTCATGACTCAAGTAGAAACTCCTCTGTTTTAATTTCTAACCACGGCAATGCATCTCAGTCTCACATTGTTCATGAAGCCTTCTCTCTTCTCACAGACCACTCTTTCCATCTATCCACCCATCCATCCATTTGTTGATTCATCCATCTATCCATCCATACATACATACATACATCTATCCATCCATCCATCCCATTCATTCTGTGCATCCATTTGTCCATCAGTCTGTCTGTTCATCTGTCTGCCACCCATCATCCATCCATCCATAAGTCCATTCTCACTGTGCCAGACACTTTTTCCCATGGTGGGGACATGGCTGAGTGTTTTGTGCTCTCACCTCTCTCTCTCTCTGAAACCTCTTAGGTCAAGGCCAACAAGACCTTCTTATGGTCAAATCTGAGTTCCCTCTTGGGTTCCTGCAATAATACCTGGTGCCTCTGCAGGATGTGAAATGGAGCTGACCCCTCTTTACAGTGACTCTTTTCCCTTTGGTGTCTGAGACTTCCCTCTCCTCCTCCACTGGCATCCCTTTCTCCCTAGTCCACGCTCATCTGCTGCCCTCCAGACCCCCACCCCAATGTCTTTCTTGGCCATCTTCACACTCTGTGGACCCCCACTACTACCCACATATTTAAACTGGACTCTATCTCAGCTTCAAGCCCTCTCAGCTCCACCTCCATTGCCTACTGACCATGTCCAGTGGGCTGCCCAAGAGGAGTCTCAAACTAATCACATCCAGAGGAGACTGATCACCTTCCTCCAACCCAGCTCTTTTTCTGTCTTCACCTCATCACAATGACCATGGTTGCTCTCAGCATCCCTGGCTAGAAACATGGAGTTATTCCAGACTCAGTTACCTTGCCTCCTTCACTGAAAGGCTTCTGTGTCCTTAGATGTGGCATCTAAATATCTCTTTTAAAGCTAAAACAAGGCTCAACATAATTAAGAAACTACAAAACCACTTTCAAAGAGTCTCAAACCAGAAGAAGTTCAGAGTTTGCCTTTGCCGATTTTATTCTTAAACTCTCCTTGGTACAAGGATATGGCACTGAGTTGGGGCTTACTGGGTGCAGGTGTCTCTGCCAGAGGTTGGCCACAGCATTTCTACCATAGAAGTGGTCCAAGAAGCAGTGGTTGGCTGGTGATGCAAATATAAGGTTTTTTGTTTACTTTCAAAAAACCTTTATTCTTTTAGAATTACAAGAATATAATGTATAAAAGTTAAGCACTATATAAGTACACTTAAAAGTGTAGTATTTATTTCTCTGTTCCTCCCCTGCTGTGTAGAGTCCCATTACAGTATATTCATTTTGGTGAAATATACATAACTAACATAAAACTTTCCACTTTAAACATTTTTAAGTGTATAATACAGTGGTGCTAAGCACATTCACATTGTTTTTTTTACAATACACCACCATTCATCTTCAGAGATTTTTCAGCTTTCCAAACAGAAACTCTAGACCCATTAAGGAAAACTCCCTATTCTCTCTACCCTCTGCCTGGGAACGTTTACTGTAATTTTTGTCTGTGGTACTTCATATAAGTGGAATCATAGGACATGTATTTGTTTTTCTTTTTGTATCTGGCTTATTTCACATAGAAAATTCATGTTGTAGAAGACTTTTGAAATTAATTTTTGATTAACAATTGCAACCTATTAAGACTTAATAAAATTAATACAAGCTAGGCATGGTGGCACATGCCTATAGTTTGGTTACTTGGGAGGATAAGAAGGGAGGATCACTTGAACCCAGGATTTCAAGGCCAGCCGTGGCAATACGGTGAGACCCTGCCTCTCAAAGAATAAATAAACAAATAAAAACAAAACACCAAAAGTTATACCAAATCTATTTCTCAAAAGCAAATAATAAAATGACTCTTAATAAGCTCTGAATAGAAGAATTATTTACATGATAGGTGATATTTACCAGATCTCTACAGGAATAATCAATCTTTATAGTGAAAGATTACATGCATTCTCATTACAGTCTGAAAACAAGGCTGGGCATTCTTTAATTTTTTATAATTAGTATTATTCTGGAGGTTCTAAGCAATGCATTAAGATAAGAATAAAACTAAGCATATCAAAATTATTATTAAAGTGAATGGGACGAGATGTAGTGGCTTGCTCATGTAATCCCAGAACATTTGAAGGCCAATGTGGGAGGATCACTGGAGGCTGGGAGTTCAAGACCAGCCTGGAGTGAGATCCCGTCTCTAAAAAAGTAAAAATAAACGTTAGCCAGTCATGGACTTGTAGTTGTAGTCTCAGCTACTTGGGAGGCCAAGAGGACAGTATTGCTTTAGCCCAGGAGTTTGATTCCAGTCTGGATAACAGAGTAAAACATAATATCTAAAATAATTTTTTTAAAAAGAAAAAAAAGGCAAACAACCCATTAGAAGTGCAGGCCAAATACAGGAATAGACAGTCCACAGAAGGAATACAGTCAATATAAATGTAAAAAAGAAATCTCAGATTTACTAATAAAGAAACACACATGCAACATGCACAAATCAGCTTCAGTTTTGCAATATATGCCTAATCTTGTTTTATATCTACCCATCACCATGACATTATCCCCTTTGGATTATTTCAAAAGAAATCCTAGACATTATTACTTCATTTTATCCATAATATTTCTCAGTTTTAAATGTTTTGATGAGACTACAGCTACAAGTCCATGACTGGCTAATGTTTATTTTGACTTTTTTAGAGATGGGATCTCACTGTGTTGTCCAGGCTGGTCTTGAACTCCCAGCCTCCAGTGATCCTCCCACCCTGGCCTTCAAATGTTCTGGGATTACATGAGCAAGCCACTACATCTCTTCCCATTCACTTTAATAATAATTTTGATATGCTTAGTTTTATTCTTATCTTAATGCATTGCTTAGAACCTCCAGGATAATACTAATTATTAAAATTTAAAGAATGCCCAGCCTTGTTTTCAGACTGTAATGAAAATGCATGTAATGTTTCACTATAAAGACTGATTATTCCTGTAGAGATCTGGTAAATATCACCTATCATGTAAATAATTCTTCTATTCAGAGCTTATTAAGAGTCATTTTATTATTTGCTTTTGAGAAATAGATTTGGTATAACTTTTGGTGTTTTGTTTTTATTTATCTATTCTTTGAGAGGCAGGGTCTCACTGTGTTGCCAAGGCTGGCCTTGAAATCCTGGGTTCAAGTGATCCTCCCTTCTTATCCTC
>NW_016108146.1:166380-195025 GCF_001604975.1 Cebus imitator
ATCACAGCTTACTGCAGCCTTGACTGCCTGGGTTCAATCAATCCTCCCACCTCAGTCTCCCAAGTATCTGGGACTGTGGGCACATGCTGCCATACTGGGCTACATTTTTTAATTTTTTCTTGTAGTGTTGGGGTTTTGCAGCATTGCCCAGGCTAGTCTTGAACTCCTGTGCTCAAGTGATCCTTTCCCTTCAACCACTCAAAGTGCTGGGATTACAAGTGTGAGCCACTGTACCTGACCCATAATCATTCTATAAGGTTTATAAAGACTATAATATAAAAACTCTTTATATATATATATATATATATATATATATATATATATAAAACACCATTTTGATCATCTATGTGATGGTAACCTGTGCCCATTGTTCCAGCAATTCCATTTTAGGAAATAATCCTGAAGAAATACTTCCATTAGTGTCTGAAGGTCAAGTTCAAGAATATTCAGTGCAGTATTAATTATAATTTCAAAACTAAGACAAAAACCCTAAATGTCTCTAAATAGTACAATAGTAAAATTTGTGATATATTTATATCATACTATATTATACAGCCATACAAGGCATGAGGTTGGCATTCATATACTGACATAAAAAATGTCACTGGTATAGTAAATTTAAAAGAGAAACTACATATCAATATGTAATATGGAAGAATTTAAATAGTTTAGAAAAATTAAAAAATATATATAACTTTTAGGAAATGAAATGGAGTATACATATTAGAAATACTCTAGTAGGAAACATTCATCTGTCAACAGTAGCTAAATCTGGTTTGGGACAGTGGAAAGAAGGCTTTATTATTAAAGTCTATAAACTTCTATGTTTTAATTTTTCATTGAGTATATTTGTTTTGTAATTATAAATCATATTTAAAGACAACTAAGAAATAATCATCGTCTTATGGAAATAATAGGAAATTTTAAAATCATACAAAAAAGAAAATGTGGCATATATACACCATGGAATACTATGCAGCCATCAAAAACAATGAGTTCATGTCCTTTGTAGGGACATGGATGAATTTCATGTCCTTTGTAGGGACATGGATGAATCTGGAAATCATCATTCTCAGCAAACTGACACAAAAACAGAATATCAAACACTGCATGTTCTCACTCTTAGGTGGGTGTTGAACAATGAGAACACATGGACACAGGGAGAGGAGCATCACACACTGAGGTCTGTGGTGGGGGGACTATGGGAGGGACAGTGGGGAGTAGAGAGTTGGGGAGGGATAACATGGGAGAAATGCCAGATATAGGTGATGGGGATGGAGGCAGCAAACCACATTGCCATGTATGTACCTATGCAGCAATGCTGCATGTTCTTTACATGTACCCCAGAACCTAAAATGCAATTATATATATATATGAAAAAAATTATTTTTAAGTCTATTATGGAGGGATAAACATTAATAATGATTTTGTATATTTTCTTTCAGGCTTCTAAAGGGCATACATATTTGTATTTTTAGACAAAATTTAAGATTTTTTTTTCTTATTCATTTCTGGATTTCTATTTAGTCTAGAAATGTCTCTGTAGTCATGCTTTAGCTGTGCCCTGAGTATTTTGATACTTTGCATTTTCTTTTTCATTCAAGTCAATGATCTAAACTTCTACCTTTAGGACATCAGAAAAATAATCAAACCCAAAGAAAGAAAATCATAAAGAGCAGAAATTAATTAAATCGAAAACAGAAAAGACAATGGAGAAAACAAATTAAACCAAAAGCTGGTTTTTAAAAAGATTTTTAAAAATAGTAAACCTCGGCGCAGGGTTTGAAACATGGCGGACGACGTAGACCAGCAACAAACTACCAACACTGTAGAGGAGCCCCTGGATCTTATCAGGCTCAGCCTAGATGAGCGAATTTATGTGAAAATGAGAAATGACCGACAGCTTCGAGGCAGATTACACGCTTACGATCAACATTTAAATATGATCTTAGGAGATGTAGAAGAAACTGTGACTACTATAGAAATTGATGAAGAAACATATGAAGAGATATATAAATCAACGAAACGAAATATTCCAATGCTGTTTGTCCGGGGAGATGGCGTTGTACTGGTTGCCCCTCCGCTGAGAGTTGGCTGAAACAAAGAATTTGTCGTGTGGAGCCTTTGTACAGGGGCCTCTTTAAATGTACAAGACATTCAGAAGAGAAACCTGCGTACATTTTGATATTAAGAAATAATTCCAGGGATTCTTCCACTCCTGAAATGAGTTGATTGGCAGATAACTCACTATTCTTAAGCTAAATTGTATTTTCATTTTTCTCAAGCTCTTCCAATAAATATGACCACCAAGATGCAGAAAAAAAAAAAAAAAAAGTAAACCTCTGATCATCATGGCAATTATTCAAATGTTAATAGGGAATACTAGAAAAAAAAACTCTATGTTAAAAGTTTTCAACACTTTGATGAAATGAATGAATTATTTGAAATTATTTGAAAGCTGGAAACTGCTAGAGCTCATGAACTCTCCCCCTAAAATAGAAAATAACACTTCCTATCTTGAATGATACCATCATTACCCAATACCAAAACCAATGTTCACTTACTTGAAATGTTCAGATATAAGCAAATCCATACAGACAGAAAACTGATGGCCAGGATTGTCAGGAACAGGGAGATGAGGAAATGGAAGGTGACGGTTTTGGGTTTCCTGTTGGGGTGATAGAAATATTCTAGATACTGCCTGTGGGAATGTGAAAAGGTTTACTTTGGAAAACCATTTGGCAGTTGCTTATGCAGATCAAACAAATACTACTCCTAGGTATTAATATTTATCCAAGTAGAATAAAAACTTATGTTCATACAAAAATTTGTCTGCAAATGTTTAAACCTGCTTTATTCACAATTGGCTAGAAGTGGAAACAACCCACTTGTCACGCGGCTGGTGAATGGCTAAACAAACCATGATGCATTCTTAAATAGATTCCTACTCAGCAATAAGTGGGAACACACTATTGATAAATAAAGCAACTTGGGCCAGATGTGGTGGCTCACGCCTGTCAATAAAGCAACTTAGGATGGACATGGTGGCTCATCCCTGTAATGCCAGCATTTTGGGAGGCTGACGTGGGTGGATCACTTGAGGCTAGGAGTTCGCGACCAGCCTGGCCAACATGGTGAATCCCTTCTCTACTAAAACTACCAAAAAACTTAGCTGGACATGGTGGTGTATGCCTGTAATCTCAGCTACTGGGGAAGGTGAAGCATGAGAACAGTTGGAACCTATAAGGCGGAGGTTGCAGTGAGCTGAGATCACATCACTGCACTCCAGCCTGAGGGACAGAGTAGGACTTTGTATCAGTCAATCAATCAATAAAATAAAACAACTTGGATGAATTGCAGAGTGGTTATACTGAACTAAAGACCTCAGACTCAAAAGCTTACATACTTGGACTCCTACTCAGTATAAAAAAAAAAAAAAAAAGAACTATGATGCAATCAGCCACCTGGATGAACATCTAGAAAACTATATTCAGTGGAAAAAGCAAGTCTCCAGAGGTCACATACTATACGATTCCATCCACAGAACATTCTTGAAGTGACAGAATTACAGAAGTGGAGACCGAATTAGTACTAGGGTTTATGGAGAGATTTGGAAGTGTGGGAAGTGGGTGTTGCTGTGAAAGTGCAAATGAGAGATCTTTGTGAGGAAAATTACGTGTGTGTGTGTGTGTGTGTGTGTGTGTGTGTGTGTGTAAATGGCCAAATTTGGCTACCTAGCATCTCCATTATACAGGTATTGTTTCTCTATAGTGCAAACATTCAAAATCCTCCCTTCTAGCTTTTTTGGATTGAAAAATTGTTAACCAGATCAACCAGCTGTGAAATACAACACTAGAGTTTATTTCTCTTATTTAATCCTTTTCTATAACCATTTTTCCCATCCCGACACTTTCTCAAAGCCTGTGATAACCAGTATTTTACTTTCTACTTTTTTAAGATCAACTTTTTTAGATGGCTCATGAGTGAGATCATGCAGTGTTTGCCCTTCTCTGCCTGAATTTTTTTTTTCTTTTTTGCCACAGTGTCCTCCAGGTTCATCCACATTGCTGCAAATGACATGATGTCATGAATTTTTATGGATGAAGTCTACTCTACTATATATATATATATATATACACACACACACACACACACACACACACACACGCCAAGAGTTTCTTCCTTTTATGCATTGATGAACAGGTTGGTTGACGCTATATCTTTGCTATTGTGAGAAGTATATTGGCAAACCTGTTAAAGCAGATACCACAGAAGTATACTAAGTTCACTTGCTTTAAATGTATGCTGAGTGGTAAGATTACTATAATACATGATGAATTTCTAATTTTTGGAGTTGCCACCAAATATTTTTAATGATGCATACACTGATTAAGTTCCACCCAACAATGTATAAGAATATCCCTTCTACAATTCCACAGCAGCTATTGCCTTTAGAAAAAACAATGTTTCAGATTTACAAGAAAAAAGCAAACAAATGCATTTATAAGTGGGCAAAGGATATGAACAGACACTTTTCAAAAGAAGAAATATATGAGGCCAACGTATGAAAAAATGCTCATCATCACTGGTCATTAGAGAAATGCAAATCAAAACCACATTGAGATACCATCTCACACCAGCTAGAATGGCAATTATTAAAAAATCTGGAGACAACAGATGCTGGAGAGAATGTGGAGATATTGGAACACTTATACACTGTTGGTGGAAGTGTAAATTAGTTCAACCATTGTGGAAGACAGTGTGGCAATTCCTCAAGGAACTAGAAATAGAAATTCCATTTGACCCAGCAATCCCATTACTGGGTATATATCCAAAGGATTATAAATCATTCTACTATAAGGACACATGCACACGAATGTTCATTGCAGCAGAGTTTACAATAGCAAGGACCTGGAACCAAGCCAAATGCCCATCGATGTACACCATGGAATATTTTGCAGCCATCAAAAAAGATGAATTTATGTCCTTTGTAGGGACATGGATAGACCTGGAAACCATCATTCTCAGCAAACTGACACAAGAACAGAAAATCAAACACCGCATGTTCTCACTCATAGGCGGATGTTGAACAATGAGAACACATGGACACAGGGAGGGAGCACCACACACTGGGGTCTGTTAGGGGGAAATAGGGAGGGACAGTGGGGGGTGGGGAGTTGGGGAGAGATAGCATGGGGAGAAATGCCAGGTATAGGTGAAGGGGAGGAAGGCAGCAAATCACACTTGCACATGTGTACCTATGCAACAATCTTGCATGTTCTTCACATGTACCCCAAAACCTAAAATGCAATTTTTTAAAAAAAAGGTTAAAAAAAAATGGTATTTCCTTGAAATTGCACAATTTCAATCCTCGCTAGATTCATGGCTCATGTAAGAGCACTGCTTTTGTTTGCTAGCATTTCCCCCTATCTTTATTTCATGGCTGTTTCACCTGCACTCTTTCCTATATGGCATGCAATCCAGCTCAGCTGTGCTTTTCTAATCATAAAATAGCAATAACAGCAGCCTTGCTAACAAGTTATTTCTGATCCCACCACCAGGCAAATATCACAGGATTTAATAGGTAGAGAATCTTAGGATCATCCCTATTGCTTGGTGTCATAGACTAAACTGTTTCCCTGTGAATCCATATGTTGAAATCTTAACCCCCAACTTGACTATTTGTAGATAGGCTCTTTAAGGAGGTAATTAACGTTAATGAGGTGATACCAGTGGGGCCTTGATCTTGTTGGAATGGTGTCAATATAAGGAGAGGAAGGGCATCAAAGAATCTCTCTCTTTCTCCATGCAGGCACAGAGGAAAGGTTATTGGAGGATATAGCAAGAAAATAGTCTTCTGCAAGCCAGGAAGAGAGGCCTCCCCTCAAACCAACTCTGATAGCACATCCAAACTCACAAAAGACTAAAGGAGAATTTCTGGCCTCCAGAACTTTGAGAAAATGTCTATCGTTAAGAAATGCTATCTTTGGTATCTTTCTATGGCAGCCTGAGCTGACTAATACCCTTGATAGGTGGACAGCATTCATCTAATTGGGCTACATGATGTGAAGTTTAAGTACCATTAGGAGCAGGTACCATTTAATTTAATTGTATAGATATTGCATCTTTTGCACTCATGCTGCCTCTCTCAGTTGTAGGTACATTAATATATGGGAATAGAATTACAAGACCACTCAAAATGAGAAGAAAAAGAGAGTGGGAAAGATATCAAATTCCATAATGGCACCCTCTACCTACATCCAGTTCACAGAATCTTTCCCACTGTAGGCTGCACCTGTGTACCCTCAAATTCAATCTGAGCACACAGTTATTTAGACAACAAAGACGACATTTCCAATTTTCTCTATTACCTCCTTAGAGAAACAAGTACTTCAATCATCAATTCAAATATTCTTTGAGATAACTTTCCTGAGGTTGATTTTTAAAAATTTGGCATATCCATGTATTGTTGCCTTCTCCTGGGTAACAATACCATGTTTACTCTGCTGATTCACACTTGACCATGAACTGAAGTCCCAGCAAATCTTAGCCTCTTGGGAAGTCTATTTTAAGATCATCCCTATCTCACACTTGTTCTAAGTCTAGTATGCTGATTTAGAAGAAAGTATTGTGTTATAAAAATTCAACTAGAGCTGTGAGGGATAGTTGTGAGTTTCAGTTCTGGTCTGGACCCAGGTTTTCCTTGAGCACCAAATGAAATGGCTCCTTTGCAAGGATCTTCAAGGCACTCATTAGTTTTACCTCATAGCTTCAAAAAGAAATGATCAGCTAAAAAAAATTGCGTACCATTCTGAAGGGAAATTAATCCAGAAATAGAGGAGAAGGTAAGGCATTTATAAAATAGATTCTACAGTTGTTTAAGATGTAGAAAGCTGCAAGGGACAGTTGTTCCCCTTTACTGACAAAAGAAAGCTGTATGATCTGCAAAATCGTATGTTTGATCCCACCAGAGAGCTAAAATTGCAAGGCCACTGGATCAACTGAAGTCCAAAGTATGAGAAAACCCCCTAAAGAAGGACAGACGCATAAACCAGTTTGTGTTTGGCAGATAATGGAAGGAAAATATGGCAGCCATAAATGTTGGTTGAAGAAAATCACTGAGGTTTTCATCATTTCTTACAGGCCAAATGTGAACTATTGTGACAGCTTAGAAACGCTGCGAGTCCCAGGTACATAGCATGTTTTTGCCCATTTGCCAGGCCTTTTCCTCACACATTCTGAGTTCTGACAAGAAACGTGTGGCAGGGAAGGAGAATGTCCTGAGCTTGGCTCAGTGGTGTAGGCGTATAGGACACGATTGGCAACCACCAGAGTACAGGCACGAAACCTGGTCACTTCTCTCACATGCAACAAAAGGCATCTGCCAGTGATGTTGGAGGAAGGAACCCTTCCTACCATTAGTCCCAGCTATAGGCCAGCTGCTGAGGTGGGGTTAGACACAAAAGCTGTCTATACTGGACAAGGAAAAGAGACTTGCTCTTGCTCAAGACTTCCCATCATTGAAAGGTAGAGTTCCACCACCTCAAGGGGATGTCACAGGAACACTAAGACTCAGGTACCCATGGCCTGGGGTTTGGCACACATTCAATGCAATCAGTAACTAGATGGTTCCCCCCCCCACAGGTAAAAGAAAAGTTTCTTAAAAGCTCTAATCCTCACAAACTTGAGTTGGTTTCAATCAATCACTTGAGTTGGTTGCGGATCTTTTCCTTTAATGAGGAAAAACCATGATGCGGGTACAAAGCTTTCATGTTCAGAAGAGATTGGCCTTGTCCTTAAGGAAATTATGTTGATTGGGATTTCTCTTTACCTCCTTTAGTTGTGTTTACCATTATTAAACTTGAGAGACATTCCCTTGGATTAAGTGGTAATAATAATATTAAAAAAGATGTGTGAATTTCTATTGATTTTTGATCCCATGCCTTGTATCACTGTTGGACCTTCATATGTGTACTTGAAAACAAAACATGTACAAATATCACACTGGTTTGAAGATTTTTGTGGTAAAAGTGACCTAATCAGCTATTAATACTGTATCTAGAAACCAATCTTGGAAATATGAAATTATGCTCTTTTCAAATAGCTTAAAAGAAGGCCCCATGTGGTGGCTGGTGCCTGTAATCCCAGTATTTTGTGAGGCTATGGCAGGCAGATCACCTGAGGCCAGGAGTTTGATACCAGCCTGGCCAACATGGCCAAACCCTGTCCCCACTAAAAATACAAAAATTAGCTGGGCTTGGTGGTGCATGTCTGTAATCCCAGCTACTCAGGAGGCTGAGGCAGGAGAATCACTTGAACCTGGGAGGTGGGGGTAGAGGTTGCAGTGAGCTGAGATCCTGCCACTGCACTCCAACCTGGGCAACTGAGGGAGACGCTGTCTCAAAATGAAGAAATAAATAAATAACATAGCTGAAAAAAATTACAATGTGTTATTCTCACCTTTCCTTATTGTATGCTGTTTAAAGAAAAGGAAATTATTTATCCTCATGCTAAATTTCCAAAACTGTGCTTTACATTTACCATTTTGTTAAATGTTGGAGAGAAAAGTTAATTGTCTTATTTGATAAGTTTGCCATAGGCCTTGTCACATTTTTGATGCTTTTGCTCGCAGTTCTGTCATTAGAATGCTAGCAACTAGGTACATGAAAGGAATAACCTAACCCCTTTCATACAATGGTTTGGATTCCTGCAGGCAGTAACTAATGAACACCAAATCACAGTGTTTTCCTTTGTGATGTGTTAGAGAGAAACAGGACTTTCTGCAGTACAAGTGCCCTATTAACTAATCCCTGTGCTCTTAGCTTATAGAGCTTTGACTCCTGGGTCTGAAAAACGCAGCTACTCCCGCTAAATCTTGAACATTCACACCAATTGATGCCTTGGCTTCAGAACTTAAAGAAGATGACAATCAAAATGAACTGCTTTCATGAAACACAGAATCAGAAATTAAAATCATTAAATCCATTTAGGCACAACAATCCCACATGCCCCTCTCTTCTGCCTCATGGCCCCCTATTCCTCTAGGCAGTAGAGGTGGGCACATGAGAATTTCAAGGTCAAAGTTTAAGGGGTAAGTTTAGTTCAGACATTTTTCTCTCCTTTACTTTTTCTTCCTTTTTTGGAGAGACAGGGTTTTACCATATTGTCCAGGCTGGTTTGAAACTCCTGAGGTCAAGCAATCCAGTAAAAGAAACCTACATTAGTTTTATCTGAGTTCCTTCCTCAGGAGAGGACCCTCAGCCCTCTCAGAAAGCATCATAGACCTGAAACGCAGTCACAGCATCCAGACAGTGAGATGCCAGACCGCTCATTCATCATGTGTGCTTCCTCACCCCTCCCTACTTCCTCTTTTCCCAAGCACAGTTACATTTCTTCCCTGCTATATAAACCCTGAACTTTAGTTGATCAGGGAGATCAATTTGAGACTGATCTCCCATCTCCTCAGCTGCAGCGCCTGATTAAAGCCTTCTTCCTTGGCAATACTCAATGTCTCAATGATTGGCTTTGTGTTGAGAAGCAGGACCTAGACTGAACCCCTGGGGTTTCATAAGCACTTCATGTACCCTTTTTAAAACCACAATTAACGGCTCATGGTATACTGAGAAATTGGAATAGCATCAACTTGGCCAAGTTCTCAGAAAGCACACTGTGCTTAAATATCAGAGCCCTGCCTCCTGACCTCCACAGTTTATGGTTGACTTTGAGTCACAGCAGGTGAGTATCGTCTGGTGTGAGTGTTTTATAGAAATGCAAACCATGGCTGATTGCTTTTTGTTTTAAATACAACAAATCTCCCTTTCTGGTGAGAAAATGTTGCCTAAACCAACCAAACAAACATAGGAGTATACAAAGAAGAAAATGAGAGATTCCCTGTTTCCCAATCCCACTTGATTGGTGCCAGCCATTATATATTACACGGAGGAAGGGGGAAAGGCACCCAGGAAGTCCCAATTCCTGTTCTGACAATCTTCTGGCCTCCCTGGGCAAAAGAAAAAGAGGGAAGGCAAAAAAAAATTTAACACTACTGTTGGCAGAAATCTCCTCTCGGTACAGGAAATTCCGGTAAACTGAGAGAGTGTGTTCCGTGAGGGAGGCCTCAAGGGCTCTTCTCTGGCCCTAAGACCAGAGTGGATTTTGCCTTATTTTCCAATGTGCAAATGAAATGATAAAAGTTGACCCAAGAAGGCAGAGACAAAGAAAGAGGGACAACTCCTCCCTTGCAGGTCCACCTTCCTCGAGTGCTGCTTGAGGGATCAGAAGAAACGCCCTAACATGGGTGCATGGGAACTATGGCCGCTAAGTGTGAACTCTGTTACCTCCAGTTATGAGCCCGTGTAAGGTTCCACACTAGTGTGAGGTTCTGTGGTGTAATGGTGAGCTCTTTGGACTCTGAATACAGCAATCAGAGTTCAAGTCTCAGGGGACCTTTCTGTGTAATTGTGATGATGTTGCTCTCTATTGCTCCCTAAACGGAATGTGGATTCCGCTGAAGTTCAGAGGCTCAGCGCTGCGGGTCTCCAATACCCTCTTTGGTGTTCAGGGTCACAGAAACCGGGTTCTTACCGTGGCCTGGGCCACAGGAAAATTGCTGCAATTTCACAGACTCTCCAGGCTGCCAGCCACGTGCTATTGAAGGCCCAGACCCTGGGGCCCAGCAAGACCCCTCCCCTCTCAGGGTGACCCTGGGCTTCCAGGTGAGAGGTCTCCTCCACTAAAGAGGCTGCCACTCCTCAATCCTAAACGCTGAGATTCTTTTTATTCGTGTCATTGGGCTGTTGCCCTGTGTCTCTTTGGAAGAAATGACCTATATGAGAAACTTTACTTCCGGATTTCCTAATTCCTTTATGTCTTAGGAAGGTGCAGTTTTTAATCTCCAGATCTTCAGTCTAGTACTAATGTGCGTGTTTCATTTCATCTTCATGGGATCCCCTCCAATTGGGAACCAGTGGATTCCTGTCCTTGAGGTCTATGGGGACAGTGACTAGACACTGCTCTTGTCCGAAATCCTAACACCTCTCTCCAGGGAATTGCCTTTCTTAGCCTCCTGAATCAGCCAGTATTTAGATTTGAGCCTGGGACCCCAGCATCTGTGGAGACCATGGGTTCCCGATCCCTGGCCAGCTCTCTCACAGCGAAGGGAGGGGAGCTGAGCAACTGGGAGGGGCAAGCCCAGGACCCTGGGCATCCTCCTCCTTCCTGCCCAGACCCTGCTCCAAGGAGAGGGAGGTTGCCTTAGGACCAGACAAGATGGAAACTCTTTTGTTCTCTTGTTCTCTTCTAATTAACAGAAAATATTAAGGCAAGGCTTCTGGAGGACCTTCCTAGCTCGAAAAGTGGTGTGGCCAAATCTCTTCTGTTTTGGAACTGTCCAAGGTTACCAAGTGTTTTGAGCCTTGGGAAAGGAGGGGTGAGGGCTCACAGAAGGTAGCTGAGGAATGCAGAAGAGAGAGGGGAAAGAGCAGACAGGAGAAAGGAGAAAAGGAAGGAGGGGGAGAAAGGGTATGTGAGAGCCAGGAATTACCCTGACAGCTCAGTGACTGCTTCCTGCCACCCAGGTTCCCACCGTGGCACCTTCCTGCAGGTGGTTTCCATCCCTTATTGATGGCCTAAGAACTTGGCTTTATGAAAGGCCCCACACTATTTGTCTGGCATGAGTCCTGGCAAAGTTTCTTTTCATCATTTGGGGGATGAAATGGGGATACATAGGTTTGCAAGTGACCAGGACCCAAGTCAGGACCTTGTGGAACCCCTCAGTTAACTGACAAGTAGCCTCCTTCCCCAACTCCCCCTGCAGGAAAGTTGTATGCAAGACGAGGCCTGGAGAAGGCCAGGGCACCCAAAGCCACAAAAATGCCCAGGGATGAGTCCCGGCTGGAGATGCCTTGGCTCATCTGACTGTGCCCTTCCAGGGCACACAGGGCAGGGACTCGGGGGGTCTGGCCAGGAGACTGAGCAAGAGAACCAGGGAGGTTATGCAGCAGGCTTCTGCACAGCAAGGCAGACAGTCCTCTTGGAGCCCCCGCCCCAAGTCAGGTCCTCCACCTCCTCTTCCTAAGGACCCTTCATTGCAGCGAATCTTTTACTAGAACCACAAGCTGATAGCACATAGATGTCAGGGCCCTCATCTGGCCAACCATCTGCAGCTGCCAATGCCCAAGGCAGCCTCCCTCCCTACCAAGACCTGAACTCAGGCCCTTACCTGAAGGAGAAGATGTCCTGTTCTTTCTTTCCCATCAGAACTGCCTGGCCCAGACCCTATCTCTGTCTGGTGACCAGGACAGTCCCCTCACCTGTCTCCCAGGTTGGGGAGTGCAGATTCTCCTAAGCTCCCTGCCCCTGTAAGTCCCCAACAGTCTCATGTGGCTCCAGCTCGCACGGGAATATCCATGGCCATATTTCCAAAAACTCTTTTCCTCCCACTCTGAGTCCATCCTCTACTGCATGTTCCCCTCACAGAGCAGACACTGTTTTCTTCACATCCTCATTTTGCCTGCCCATGCCCCAGACTGACATTTCTTTTTTAGAACTGCTTCTCCCTCTTTGGACAGTGTCTTTCTGGTACTGCCCATGAAGACGTCCCACCCTCCCCTGCTCATGGAGAGTGCCTGACCTGAGCTGGGCCCATCATATCCAGTGCTTACCTGGAATAGGAGAAGACAGGCAGTGTGGCCAAAGATTACAGAAATCTCTGAAGCTCATCCACTTCAGAGAGAGTCCCGGAAGATACTGGTCCTTCATTCCTGCTATGTATATCCAATGTGACTGAACTCTGAATAAAATGTACAAGTCATAATAATGTAGTAATTGACTCAGCAAACTAGGACACAAACATGTTAGAGGGTGAGGTGTTGAGAGGCGTGTTTGGGGGGGGTAGCGATGAGAAAGTATGTGAGGGAGAGATAGGACCGAAACTCAGAAAGCAAAGAGGAATAATAGCTACTTAGAGATAAGGAGCTAAATAATTGCTTATATATGATGAAACTCTGGGAGTACACAGTGGACTGCGGTTTTACTAAACAAATTTTCAAGTATATGTAACTTTGATGAAGTATCTTAAATAAAAATTTTTTTGCCATATATTTATGTGCCATATATTTACATACACATATTTATATTCATTGTATTTTGAATATAAATTTGTATACAGTCATGTTAATCCCTTTTCATTTAAGGATTTGAGTTTGATATCATGCATAAAACATGTCCCCACTGTATGACTACAGAAATCTTGGCAAAAGGAAGTTCAGAGGAAATGGCAGGCAAGTACTACCCAGTTTTGGCCAGAAGATGGAGAAAAAAAAGAATTCTCACAAAATGTTAAAAATGTGCCTTGTTATATCGTCTTTCCACAGTAATTTGAGCAGAAATTAGCAAAATCAGAAATTTTCAAATACCTTGATCTGGCAATTCCGTTTTCAGGTATCTGCGGAGCAGTAGACGGGGGATGCACGACAGATCTATGTGTTGGTCTGATCCCTGCATTTGTGTTTGTAATAATACACATTGGAGCAATTTCATGGCCATCAGGTAGAGAAGGTTTGAAGAATGATCCACTTGTATCAAGAAGGTTGTATAAAAGATCAAAGCCTGATGGAAATGCTGGAGACAACGGCGCTGATAGGAGCTCATGTGTATTGAACAATTACTATGTGACAGGCATTGGGCTCCACGCTTTTCCTGCACAGCTCATTTAAATATTGGACAACCTGAGTATTCTGGTTTAGTGCATGTGACATATAGAAGTGGAGGCACAGAAAATTAATGTGTTAACTTCAAACCCTGGCAGATTAGGTTTCTCCCCCAGAGTCTGTGGCTTCACCAGAGGTGTGACTCAGGTTCCGTCATTCTCCATTTTAGGAATTTCCGGTGTTCCAAATATGAGCAGCTGAGAAAACAAACTCAAAACCCTAAACACCAGGATAAGTAAGGGAAGATATTTGTTGGGGGGAGATTAAAAATGGACTTTTTTTGCCCCAAGCAACAAAGAGGCATGTTGGAAAATAGACAAGAGAGAAGAAGAAGAGAAGTTTGTTGTTGTTGTTATTTTATATAAGATGGGGTTTCACCATGATGCCCAGGCTGGTCTTGAACTCCTGACCTCAGGTGATCCACCCACCTCAGCCTCCCAAAGTGCTAGGATTACAGGTGTGAGCCACAGCGCCTGGCCTCAAGAGAAGTTTTAAGATATATTTGGTACAAGGAAGAGACTCTTCAGATGGAAGGTCATGTCAGCTAGAAACATTCATGTGACTGATGGGCTTGAACCACTGATGTTTCAGTCAACATCCGACAGCACTACCCTAGTGGTCTGGAGACACTGCTTGTGAAACAGTGAAAGCTGTTGCTCAAGTGTGTCATTCATCATGTCAGAGGTTGTCATTTAGTAGTACAGGGAAGTATTCTCTGTTGCCAAGCTCGAGTACCCAGAATCTTCTGTTTTGTTGAAACTTCCTCCCCACCACCAGCCTCTTTAGAAGACTGGGAGCTCTGGAAACATCTAAGCGAAGAGTCCTGTCCTTGTGCATGCTTGGGCATTGATCCAGGCCCAAATCTGTGGGAGACTCCTCCATGCACATTCCAGGTGCCCAGGTGACAGCGGCAGTCTCTAGATCTGGGGTCATCCACTTTCCCATTCCTAGCCCACCTCACCCATCACAAAGCCTGCTCAGGGTTGCCAGAGACTCCAGTGAGCAGGTGCTGATATTTGTGTGTGTGTTTGCCAAAAGAAAACGAGAAATCTGCTGTGTGCCCACCTGGCTGATCCCTCCACCTTTCTAGCCAAGGGCTTCATGAGCCAGGGCCCTTGGGTTTGCTCACAAGGCAGCCCCTCACCTAGTAGGCATTGGTTCATTATGTATATGTATATGTATATGTATATGCATATGTATATGTATATGTGTATGTATATGATCTGCAGGATGTATTCCTTAAATATATATAAATATATAGAATTCCTTAAATATATAATTTTAATAAAATTATTTTTCTTTTTTTTTTTTAAAGATGGGGTTTCACCATGATGGCCAGGCTGGTCTTGAACTTCCAACCTCAGGTGATCCACCCACCTCGGCCTCCTGAAGTGCTAGGATTACAGGCGTGAGCCACCGCGCCTGGCCTAATAAAATTTTTTTAAAAGAGTACTTTTCAATAGCACTAGGAAATATAAACTATATAGCAAAGATGTGAAAGCCAGCCAGGCTCAGCTTCAAATCCCAGCAACTTGGAAGGCTGTGGCAGGAGGGTCGCTGTTGCTCAGAAATTTAAAACTAGCCTGGGCAACATAGTGAGACCTCATCTCTACTGAAAACTATAAAAATTATCCAGGTGTGGTGGTGTGAGCCTGTGGCCCCAGGTGCTCAGTGGATGAGGCCCTAAGATCTCATGGGCCTGAGAATTCCATGCTGCAGTGAGCTGGGACTGTGCCCCTGTACTCCAGCCTGAGAGAAAGAGTGAGATTCTGTCTAGAAACAAATGAGGAAAAAAAAAAAGATGTGAAAGCCTGTATATTGAAGACTACCAGGTATTGCTGAGAGCAGTTAAAGACCTTTGGAATAGAGGATGTTCCTTCTTGCATTTCAAGATTGCTTTTGTTTTGGGGGCACACTTGCTATTTCTTAGGAATATGAAGTTCTTCTCAGCCATTCCTATAAAAAGGGCCATTTTGAGAAAGTTGTATTGAATCTGTGGATTGCTTTGAGTTGTATTTTTATCTTAACCATGTTACATCTTTTAACCCATGGACACAAATATCTTTCCACTTATTTAGGTCTTCTTTAATCTCCTTGAGCAATGTTCACAGAACTGGAAATAAACAACTTAAACTTCATATGGAACCAGAAAAGAGCACACATAGCCATGACAATCCTAAGAAAAAAGAACAAATCTGGAGGCATCACACTACCTGACCTCAAACTATACTACAGGGCTACAATAATCAAAACAGCATGGTACTGATACCAGAACAGAGATATAGACCGACAGAACAGAACAGAGGCCTCAGAAGTAACACCACACATCTACAACCATCTGATCTCTGACAAATCTGAGAAAAACAAGCAATGGGGAAAGGATTCCCTGTTTAATAAATTGTGTTGGGGAAACTGGCTAGCCATGTGCAGA
Source organism: Cebus imitator (assembly GCF_001604975.1). Taxonomy (NCBI): domain Eukaryota; kingdom Metazoa; phylum Chordata; class Mammalia; order Primates; family Cebidae; genus Cebus; species Cebus imitator. The sequence continues at coordinate 182,521 of NW_016108146.1, forward strand.
AAGCTAAAACTGGACCCCTTCCTTACACTTTATACAAAAATTAACTCCAGATAAATGAAAGATTTAAACATAAGACCTAACACCGTAAAAACCCATGAAGAAAACCTAGGAAATACCATGCAAGACATAGGCATAGGCAAGGACTTCATGACTTAAACACCAAAAGCATTGGAAACAAAAGCCAAAATAGACATAATAGATCTAATTAAACTTAAGAACTTCTGCACAGCAAAAAAAAAACAATCATTAGAGTGAACCAGAAACCAACAAAATGGGAAAAAAATTTTGCAAGTTACCCATCTGACAAAAAACTAATAATCAGAATCTATAAAGAACCAAAACAACTATACGAGAGAAAAAGCAACCCCATCAAAGAGTAGGCAAAGGCTATGAACAGACACTTTTCAAAAGAAGACATTTATGTGGCCAAGAAACATAAGAAAAAATGCTCATCATCACTGGTCATTAGAAAAATGCAAATCAAAATCACATTGAGATACCATCTCACGCCAGTTAGAATGGTGATCATTAAAAACTCAGGAGACAACAGATGCTGGAGAGGATGTGGAGAATTAGGAATGCCCCTACACTGTTGGTGGGAATATAAATTACTTCAATCATTGTGGAAGACAGTGTGGCGATTCCTCAAGGATCTAGAAATAGAAATAACATTTGATCCAGTAATCTCATTACTGGGTATATACCCAAAGGATTATAAATCCTTCTATTATAAAGACACATGCACACGTATGTTCATTGTAGCACTGTTTACAATAGCAAAGATGTATAACCAACCTAAATGCCCATCAATAACACAATGGATAGAGAAAAAGTTGCACATACACACCATGGAATACTATGCAGCCATAAAAAAGGATGAGTTCATGTCGTTTGCAGGGACATGGATGAAGCTGGAAACCATCATTCTCAGCAAACTGACACAAGAACAGAAAACCAAACACCACATGTTTTCACTCATAAGAGAATGCTGAACAATGAGAACACAAGGACACAGGAGGGGAATATCACAAACTGAGGTCTGTTGAGGGTGGGGGGTGAGGGAGGGATAGCAGGGGATGGGAATATTGAGAAAAAATAGCATTAGGACAAATACCTAACGTAAGTGATGGAAGGATGGAGGCAGCAAACCACCACGGCATGTGTATACCTATGTAACGATCCTGCAAGATCTGCACATGCACCCCAGAACTTAAGGTAAAATAAAGAAAAAAAGAAAAGAAAAAGAAGACATCATCCCAGGGTGATGTGGTTTGCTCCCAGTAATTTGAAATATTTAAAGAATGGTTAAATGATCACTTGACAGTTATACTATAAACAGAAATAAGATACACAGAGTTAAACATCATTACTTTGAGAAGATAAATTTCAATGTCATTTTCAATCTTGAAAATCTTTCGTTTTATTTTGAAAAAAAAAAATCACCAATCTTAAAAAGATCACTGCAAAACAAAGGGATTATAGTCCATTTGCTTTTTCAAATAATAAACCTGGAAATATGTTCGTATGTATGTCAACAGTCAATGTAGTGTGGCATATTAAGAACTGACTTCCATATAATAGGTAAGTTTAGAGAAATTACATTTCATGAGAAAATGTTTTATGAATTTTAATGGGGTATGTTTATTTAAATCTAATTTTCGATTCTGTTTTGGGAAATAGTTGTCTGTTTCTTTTAGTGTATTCTCCTTCCTGTCCACGTATGTGGAATTACCTATTCTCCTCTCTTTTGAAATAGTCAAAAGACTCAAAGAGAACGGCCTGGGCTTTGCATGTCCTTAGTCTGATAGACATTTCCCTGGCTGCTCACATGAATAGATACTAGCAGCTAACTAAGAAAACTACATCTCTTGTCAGCCAGAAATTAACGAAGACTTCAAAATCAGTGAATTCTCTGTTTTTCTGTGGCCTTATGTGCTGACAGTCTTATCTTAAGAGAAAAAATTTTAATAGTATAGATTAAAAGTAACTTTGCAAAAATTAAAATGCAGGCAGGGAATTTTTTTTCCAACAACAGAAACTAGGAAAAGCAAAGACACAGTAAAAATTGAAAATTTCCAGTAAAGAGATATAATAATTGACACCGCCAGGGATGATCAATGAATAAAATGTTTAGGGGATGATCATTTGAACACAGCATATTAATACTTTTAAAAACCATTTTTCCAATTACTTCACTATAAATAAGGTATCTCTGAAAGGTACAGATATGGCATCACGATGATGGTGATAGACAAATGGTGGAACAGTCCTGGTACCACGATCATGGTGATAGACAAATGGTGGAACAGTCCTGGTACCATGATCATGGTGATAGACAAATGGTGGAACAGTACTGGTATCACGATCATGGTGGTAGACAATTGGTGGAACAGTCCCAGTACCACGATCATGGTGATAGGCAAATGCTGGAACAGTCCTGGTACCATGATCATGGTGGTAGACACATGGGACTGTATCTGTCTGCAGATGTGTGAGGTAGCATTGACCCTGCAGTGTTCCCGGAAAAACACTTTTAGGCTGAATTTAATCATGAGGACATTTTCAGAAAACTTCAGAGTATAGACCATTGAGCCAGACAGCTGACGTGTCCTCTACAAACAAGCCCATGTCACCACCATCAATGACAACAACAAAAAGGTGAGGAGACACTTTGGGTTCAAAAGAAGTAAAGAAATGTAGCTACATTAGGTTTTGACTCTTTTTCAACCCAAAGTATCTCTTCTCCTTTTAGTTGTGTGATTTGTGGTGACAAATACTTTTAAAAACCATTTGTTTTTTTAAAGGAGACAGGTCAGTCGTCCTGCTCACTGCTCTACATTATGAAGTTGTCTGGAGATTACCTCAGGCTATGAAACTCAGACTAAGCGTTTCAGCAAGAACATGGTGTTGTTCATACTCTGCACCGGCAGAGTCCCAGGTGACATGTTGTCTTAGTGTGGGAATATGACCCCTATCCGGGAGACCAGGTGGAGTCTTATCACTGTCATAGTAAGAAATCTACTGTCCATGTCCAAAGTCAAGCGAACATGCTCTTCCACAAGTAAAAAAATGGCATATGTGTAATCCTGGCATGTGTAGTAAAACTCAGGATAAGCTGTATACATTGAATACAATATATCCAGTGAGTACCGGAAGACTTCAGGCTCTTCTGCTTCCACCAGCTCCATGCTGAGCCTAGAAAAGGAGGAAAAACCAAAGAATAAGTCAGGGAAAATAAGACACCGCAGAGCCCCAACTAGATTTCATGGGTAGCACAAGAAAGTGGTTAATAAAGAAAAAACATAGATCCATTAATTACGTAACAAATTATTGCCTTATATTGGGATGGGCAAGAGTAGGGTAAAAAGAATGAAAGAGAAAGAGAGAGAGAGAAAGTAAGCTCAGTGAACCGTCCAGGTGACACACTGATGAGGGAGTAAAAGGACACTCTGAGTTAGTGCCCTCAGGACACACAGAGGACACAGATCATAAAAACCAGTATGGTCAACCTACAGTAGTTAGTACATGAAAATGGGAGGAAGAAATGGAAACCTAAATATCTACTGCAATGAAAACCAACAGCAATGTTAGTAGGAATAGTTCAGGCTTCGTTGAAAACACGGTATCGATATTGTCAGCCCACTCTGTGTTCCCTGGACCTGGCATCTCCAGGTGTCAACACAAAATTAGCTGTTCACAATTACTCAGAGTTACCTGGGGCATGGTGGGCCTTGACCTTCTTCCTCTTCTTGGTCATTTTTAATCTCTGCAATAAATTCAGACAGGGACAGACAAAATAAGCCAATTCCCCTACACCCATAACAGTCCACTGTCCAATCCCTGCACAGAGACCTCAGGCTCCCCAGCATGAGAACAGGATAATGTTAGAGATGGACTTCAGGAGGTCTGAAGGCCAATCATGATAGAGATTCCTTGGTTTGTGTCTCAGAACCAATGGTGAAATGTCTCTATTCTGGTAGACCATTATCCTTTTATCCCAAGTTTGTACAAACAGTTACACCAAGTTTGTACAAGCAGGGAAGAACCTGACAGACATGCTTGGGGAACAAAACTCATGAGGAACTTGGTAGCTGGCAAGAGACATTGAATCCAGATTGACAGACAACTCGTGGGCATGCGCTGCATAGCTCGGTGTGAGTGTGCAACACCTGCCTTGGGTTTCAATGTCCTGACAGTCGATCCAGGGTGCGACAGGCACGGCCTGAGACTAGAGAGAGAGCAAAGCTCACTAACACCCCATGTCCGTGCTTCAGACTGGAATCCAGAGTGACTGAAATCTACACTGATGTACAGGTTCAGCCCACAGTGATGACAACTCTCAGGCCAGCCAGGGGAGCAATGCCCAAAGACTATGGGGTCTATCTGGGACACAAAATGGAGCTTCATCGCCTTCACAATGGAGTACTCACTGTCTATGTCACGAGCCAAGTCGACTTGCTGATCCTCTAATAAGTGTAAGCTGCTCCTGTAAGGCTCATTGAAGGCAGATGTGCCAGGAGGAACTGAGAGAGTCAAATAACCTTCATCCCAGGACTCCTGGGGGGCTTCCTCCTCCACAGACTCCTGCAGATTCCTGATGAGCCAGGTAGGACAGGGTGACAGAAGAGTAAACCAACAGAGATTAGACAACAAAGTCTCCCAGCTGATCTGATGGAAGTCAGAATGGAGTGGTCTCAGAAAGCAAAGGCATTTCTCCTTCAAGAGAAAAAAAAACCATCCTTCTAAATGCAGGGTTGAGGGTGACTACCGTGGGGACAGGGCACAAATGAGCAGCAGGTGCTCAGAGTATTTGCACAGATGAGCCACCGCAGGCCACCCAGACTCCCTGTAAACTCTCATCATGATCTGCAGCACGAGAACTAACACGGGGCTTCAACTGCCTCGCATAAGTTGTGTTGAATTTTACATGCAGCATTCAAGTGAACAGAGCTCTTGAGGCATTTCAGACACCCAGATCTTGGGTTATAAGGGCCTCCTTTTTCCAGTATTTTGATATCAAATGTATATTTTTTGAATTTCTTCTCTTCACAAATCCTAGCAAACGCTAACAAGAAATACGCAGAAAGCATATATGCGTCTCTCCCTGGAATTAAACACATGGGAGAGAACAGGTGAAACCAGGAAATCCCTGTTTGCTGAGTTCACCTGGCTCATCTGATTGCAGGCTCCTATCTTAGAAGGACTAAGAAATTCAAACCTACACCAGTGCCACAAATCACCCACAACACTGTCAATAAGGACAATTTGTAGCTGGGTGAATGGAAGAAAGTGTTCTAGTCATCACTTCCCTGTTTTCCCTGGATCTGTGGTCTCCAGGTGTCACTACTGAACTAACAGCCCACAACTCCACCGCGTTACCTGGGGGGCACTGGCCCTTTTTCTTCCTCTTCCTCATCATCACTTTGAATTTCTGTAAATGAATTCAGAGAAGCAGGTCACATTAAGCACATCACACTTCACACAAGACCAAATCAGTGTTTAGTCATAGCACAAGCACAGAAATGTTCTCAGGCAAGAATACAAATTCTCACAGGCAGATGCTAGGGTGCTCTAGATGAAGCCTGGTGAGTAGATGAGCCTGCTTTCCAGATGCACAGACCAAAATCTCCCTCTACGGGTAGACCATAATGCAATATTCTCTCCCTCAGTCTGTGCAAAGTTAAACCAAATTTTTTCCCAGAAAATCTCCAAAAGTTAGTCAAACTATTTTCTGGCAGTGTTGCTGCAATATTGACATATCTCACCAGGTAGCAAGGTCATTGAATAGTTAGAGGCATCTATGCATGAAACTGGACAATATGTAAACTCTAACCACACTTGCTTGAAAAAGAATCTGTGAGCTTTGCGCAGTGGCAGTATCATAGCCAATGAGGTTTATCCGAGATGAGATTATCGCTAATTGAAAACTTTCCCCAATACCCCGCCATGATGACATGCAAATAGAGTCACCATTGACAATTTTTGACAGTCCCTAGGGAGAAGGAATAAAAAAAGACAAAACAAAAACAAACAAAAAAAATTTGTCTCAGACCAATGGTGAAATGTGAACCGGGCATCGTGGCTCACGCCTGTAATCCCAGCACTCTGAAAGGCTGAGGTGAGCACCTCACGAAGTCAGGAGATTGGGACCATCCTGGCTAACACGGTGAAAGCCTGTCTCTACTAAAAATACAAAGAAATTAACTGGGCATGGTGGCACACGTCTACAGTCTCAGCTACTCGGGAGGCTGAGGCGGCACAATCGTCTGAACCCAGGGGGCAGAGGTTGCAGTGACCTGAGATCGTGCAGCTGAACTCCAGCCTGAATAACAGAGGGAGACTCCACCTCCAAGAAAAAGAAAAAACAAAATCCGTGATTTGAAAGGACAAAGTAGGTGAAAAATTTAAGGTCAGGAGTTCAAGACTAGCCCGGCCAATATGGTGAAACCTCGTCTCTACTAAAAATACAAAAATTAGCTAGGTGTGGTGGTGAGCACCTGTGGTCCCAGCTACTCAGGAGGCACAGGCAGGAGAATCAGTGGAGTCTGCAAAGTGGAGCTGCAGTAAGCCAAGATGGTGCCACTGCACTTCAGCCTGGATGACAAAAAAAGACTCCATCTCAACAACAGCAAACAATATGGGACGCTACGAAGAAAAATCAGACCGGCCCTTGCACTGATGGGGTGGAGAGCCGGGCTGAGCCTTGCTTCACGGAAACACATCGGCAAGGTAAAGAGGAAATGTTTTCATCCTGGTTTCAAGGTGACTGTGCAGCTAAGCAAGCTGACTCAAAAGAGATCAAGACCGACACTCAGAGCAGTGAAACCTCGGGAACAATATCTCCAAATAAAAAAGCAAGGCTCCCAGTTTCCTTACAAAGAAATGGAAACTCCATGAACATCATTCAGGGACAGATGACATAATGACAGGAGATGAGAGATACCGACTCAAAGCTAGGAGACCTGACAGACACCTACTGTACACCTCCTGCACTCAGGTGACCATGAGATTGTCACATGGGCCTGGGGTCTGGTAACTTGATACTCGGGCCAGGGAGACAAATGCAGGGCATGAGCTGAGGAAGAGATAACAATTCCCTGATATCTGTTTTTAGTGTCCCATCATATGTATCTATTCAAACCGATTTGTGTGTATAGAGCCTGTCTTCAGAGGTGATCTTCCTCAGCCTAGACAGAGGTACCAAAATCAAGGAATGTAGAGGTCACCTGAAAGAATGATTAGCGCATCCTCCACTACATCATGAGACGATTCACTCTCTACAACCAGCGCAGAATCGACGCTGTCTTCCTCAAATGTGATTTCATTGGTGTCTCTGGGAGGCTGGCTGGAGTCAGGAGGGCCATAGCTATTTGAACGAGTGACGACACATTCCTCCAGTGAGTCCTCAGGGACTTTCTTGACTTCAATCTTCTGCACCTCTCTGATGAGCCAGATGGGATAAAGATGACAGAAGATTAAACAAAGGGGGATTGGACAGGAGGAATAAGAGAGGGGTCTCAGAAGGCAAATGGGAGGTTCCCTTTGAGAAGAAACAGGCAATCCTCCTCTCTGCAACACAGCATGGCTGCCATGGGAACCGGAGAGGAAGAGAGCAGCTGGTATTCATCACACTGGGCAGAAAGGAGCTGAGGAGAACAGAGACTCAGTTATCCCTGCATAATTCAGACACGGCACTCAGCACATACAAAGAACCACAACAGCTGCCACACCCTGCGTCTAAGTTGGGCTGAACTGAATATATTGTGGCCAAGGGAATGCAGGCTTTTGGCCCATGGGAGATGCCAGAGAGGGTGAGATTCTAGAACTTTTCCATACTTTACCACCCATTACTTCCTCCTGATTCTTCAGTGTTACCTGGGGGCACATGACTCCTGTATTTCCTCAGCCTCCACGACATGAACATCTTCATCCTCATCTTTTTCATTTTCTGCAAGTACAGATGTGTTCGTTCAGATATTTCCCGTTTCACACTCTGCAAGCATATTCAGCCCAATGTGCACAGGGACATGAACGTCTGTGTGTGGGTCCCTGTTCTACTGAAAGCTCTCATGTTTTCTCTGTAACAAAACGCCCTGGCATGGTTTCTTGATCCACCAGGCAATGCGTTTCTGATCCGGAGGCTCACCGTCAAGATGAGGCCAAATGTTGAAAAGACCTTCTGCTCCCACATCACTGGAGGCTTGTGCAGCCTCTCTCTGGAATTTGGCAGCTTTCTCCCCCAACCTGACACATATCTGATGCCCAGGGCCAGGGTTGCCTTCCTGTCACAGTGCACATTTACAACCTATTTCTTTCTCTTAGGAGAGGACAAACAAACTTGTCCCACAATCCTCTGCACATCAGGTGACGTCACAGGCCGTCCAAGTGGCTTCTGCTATGGTATTCAGGGACATTCTCTCCACAGGGAGTGCTCCAGTCTGAACCGCTTCCTAACACCAAATGCCCACACATCAAGTGCTGTCTCCAACACCACACAGCCAGGGGCTTTATCTCATTTTGATAAGCGGTCATAAGTGTTCGCACGTTTGAAGACTTCAGACACTGCAAGACGTCTGCCTTTGCAGATGGAGAGAGAGAAATTTGCCTGACTTTGCAGATGGAGGGACAGAAAGTCAGGAAGGAGAAATCAATTGCTCACTGACAGTTACTAAAAACACTGCTGAAGATACAGCCTGGGAACCTTCATTCTTAATCCCGAGCTCTTTCCACTCCAACAACCGCCCTCCTGTCACAGCTTCCTTTTAGTCCTTTACAACTGGACAGATGCTGCCCCTTGTTCCAAAGAACACCTCCCATCAGATTATGTAAGGAGCAGAGTGCTCTTTAAGCTCCCGCAGTGGGTTCTGTGTGCTATCACTGTATTTCCCCCAGGCCCCCAGAACACAGCTTTCCCTACTTGACCTTAGCAGAAACCTGAACTGAATGGCAGTTCATGAGCCTCAGGCATTTCGACCAAGAGACTAGATGCTACTTGTCTGCAGGATTTTCTGTGGTACAGAGAGGATTCCTGTGAACATGATTTGGCCTCTTGCTGAGAAAAACAGGTGGTTCTGTGCCTGTGTCAGGAATCAATGGCTGAGATTTTACCCTGAGTCCCACACCCACCTTACTGCAGACGTGGAAAAGTGGCTACATGCTTTGGCCTCTCTCATTCATTTTTATAAAATGTTAAAATACAAATTTATATTTGCCTAGAAGTATGGGGAAAATGAAATAAATTCTGATGAAGAGAGTGTTCAGTTTCTCAGACAAAACACAGAACACTCTTCAGCACTTCTGTGATGGTGAACCTACAGAACTTACCTTCCGTCTTCAGCCGGCAGCCCAGGTCGTAGGCTGCTTGACTCATAAGAAGTTTATTTTGGCTGTCTCCGTATTGCCGGTCCTCCTCATGATCTTTTCGATCTTCTGTAAGCAAATTCAGAAAAGCAGGTCACATTAAGAAAATCACACTTCACATAAGACCAAACCAGTGTTTAGTCATAGCACGAGCACAGAATTGTTCTCAGGGCAAGAATACAAATTCTGACAGGGAGATTCTAGGGTGCCCTGGATGAAGCCTGGTGAGTAGATGAGCCTGCTTTCCAGATGCACAGGTGAAAATCTCCCTGTACAGGTGGACCATAGTGCTATATTCTCTGCCTGAGTCTACGCAAAGTTAAACCAAATTTTTTCCCAGAAAATATCCAAAAATTAGTCAAACTGTTTTCTGGGAGTGTTGCTGCAATACTGACTTATCTCACCAGGTAGCAAGGTCATTGAATGGTCAGAGGCATCTATACATGAAACTGGACAATATGTAAATTCTAACCACACTAGCTTGAAAAAGAATCTGCGAGCTTTGCGCAGTGGCAGTACCGTAGCCAATGAGTTTTATCTGAGATGAGATTATTGCTCATTGAAAACTTTCCCCAATAACCCGCCGTGATGACATGCAATAGTCAGCATTGACAATTTTGGACAGTCTCTAGGGAGAAGGAATAAAAAAAGATGAAACAAAAGCAAAGAAAGAAGAATCTGTGGGCCGGGCATGGTGGCTCCTGCCTGTAATCCCAGCACTCTGAAAGGCCGAGGTGAGCACTTCACGAGGTCAGGGGGTCGGGACCATCCTGGCTAACACGGTGAAAGCCTGTCTCTACTAAAAATACAAAGAAATTAGCTGGGCATGGCGGCACGCGCCTACAGTCTCAGCTACTCAGGAGGCTGAGGGAGCACAATCGTCTGAACCCAGGGGACAGAGGTTGCAGTGACCTGAGATCGTGCAACTCAACTCCAGCCTGAATAACAGAGGGAGACTCCATCTCAAAAAAAAGAAAAAGCAAAATCCATGATTTCAAAGTACAAGGTGGGTGAAAAATTGAAGGTCTGGAGTTCAACTCCAGCCTGGCCAATAAGGCGAAACCTCATCTCTACTAACAATACAAAAATTAGCTAGGTGTGGTGGTGAGCACCTGTGGTCCCCGCTACTCAGGAGGCAGAGGCAGGAGAATCACTGGAGTCCGTGAAGTGCAGATTGCAGTAAGCCAAGATGATGCCACTGCACTCTAGCCTGGGTGACAAAATAAGACTCCAACCCAACAACAGCAAACAATTATGTGATGCTACGAAGAAAAATCAGAACGGCCATTGCACTGATGGGGTGGAGAGCCGGGCTGAGCCTTGCTTCATGGAAACACATCAGCAAGGTAAAGAGGAAATGTTTTCATCCTGGTTTCAAGGTGACTGTGCAGCTAAGCAAGCTGACTCAAAACAGATCAAGACCGACGCTCGGGGCAGTGAAACCTGGGGAACAATATGGCCAAATAAATAGGCAAGGCTCCCAGTTTCCTTAAAAAGAAATGGAAACTCCATGAACATCGTTCAGGGACAGATGACAGAATGACAGGAGATGGGAGATACTGACTCAAAGCTAGGAGACCTGACAGACACCTACTGTACACCTCCTGCACTCAGGTGACCATGAGTTTGTCACACTGGCCTGGGGTCTGGTAACTTGATGCTTGGGCCTCGGAGACAAACGCATGGCATGAGCTGAGGAAGGGATAAAAATTCCCTGATATCTGCGTTTAGTATCCCATCATACATTTTTATTCAAACTGATTTGTGTGTATAGAGCCTGTCTTCAGAGCTGATCTTCCTCAGCCTAGACAGAGGTACCAAAAACAAGGAATGTAGGGGTCACCTGAAAGAATGATTAGAGCATCCTCCACTGCATCACGGGACGATGGACTCTCTACAACCAGTGCAGAGTTGAGGTTGTCTTCCTCAAATGGGATTTCATTGGTGTCTCCGTATGGAGGCTGGCTGGAGTCAGAAGGGCCGTAGATATTTGAACGAGTGATGACACATTCCTCCGGTGAGTCTTCAAGGACTCTCTTGACATCCACCTTCGGCACCTCCCCGATGAGCCTGAGGGTATCGAAATGACAAAAGATTAAACAAAGGGGGATTGGACCCCGGGAACCCCTGGCCGGTTTTCACAGGAGGAATAAGAGAGGGCCCTCAGAAGGCAAATGGGAGGTTCCCTTTGAGAGGAAACAGGCAATCCTCCTCTCTGCCACAGAGCATGGCTGCCATGGGAAACCGGAGGGAAAGAGAGCGGCTGGTATTCGTCACACTGGGCAGAAAGGAGCTGAGAAGAGCAGAGACTCAGTTATCCCTGCATAGTTCAGACACGGCACTCGGCACACACAAAGAACCGCGACAGCTGCCACACCCTGTGTCTAAGTTGGGTTGAACTGAACGTATTGTGGCCAAGGGAATGGAGGCTTTGGGCCCATGGGAGATGCCAGAGAGGGTGAGATTCTAGAACTTTTCCATACTTTACCACCCACTACTTGCTCCTGATTATTCAGCGTTACCTGGGGGCACGTGACTCCTGTATTTGCTCAGACTCTGTAACATGAACATCTTCATCCTCCTCTTGGTCATTTTCTGCAAGTACAGATGTGTTCGTTCAGATATTTCCCGTTTCACACTCTGCAAGGACAGTCAACCCAATGTGCACAGGGACATGAACGTCTGCGTGTGGGTCCCTGTTCTACTGAAAGCTCTCATGGTTTCTCTTTAACAAAACGCCCTGGCATGGTTTCCTGATCCACCAGGCAATGTGTTTCTGATCCGGAGGCTCACCGTCAAGATGAGGCCAAATGTTCAAAAGACCTTCTGCTCCCACATCACCGGAGGCCTATGCAGCCTCTTTCTGGACTTTGGCAGCTGACTCCCCCATCCTGACACAGATCTGATGCCCAGGGACAGGGTTGCCTTCCTGTCACAGTTCACATTTAAAACCTGTTTCTTGGCCGGGCACGGTGGCTCACGCCTGTAATCCCAGCACTTTGGGAGGCCGAGGCGGGTGGATCACGAGGTCAAGAGATCGAGACCATCCTGGTGAACACGGTGAAACCCCGTCTCTACTAAAAACTACAAAAAATTGGCTGGGCATGGTGGCGCGTGCCTGTAATCCCAGCTACTCAGGAGGCTG
>NW_016108146.1:195145-196725 GCF_001604975.1 Cebus imitator
GGCGGAGGTTGCGGTGAGCCGAGATCGCGCCATTGCACTGCAGCCTGGGTAACAAGAGCGAAACTCCGTCTCAAAAAAAAAAAAAAAACCTGTTTCTTTCTCTTAGGAGAGGACAAACAAACTTGTCCCACAATCCTCTGCACATCAGGTGACGTCACAGGCCGTCCAAGTGGCTTCTGCTGTGTTATTCAGGGACATTCTCTCCACAGGGAGTGCTCCAGTCTGAACCGCTTCCTAACACCAAATGCCCACACATCAAGTGCTGTCTCCAACACCGCACAGCGAGGGGCTTTATCTCGTTTTGATAAGCGGTCATAAGTGTTCGCACATTTGAATGTTTCAGACACTGCAAGATACCGGCCTTGGCAGATGGAGAGAGAGAAATTTGCCTGACTTTGCAGATGGAGAGACAGAAAGTCAGGAAGGAGAAATCAATTGCTCGCTGACAGTTAACTAAAAACACTGCTGAAGATACAGCCTGGGAACCTTCATTCTTAATCCAGAGCTCTTTCCACTCCAACAACCGCCCTCCTGTCACAGCTTCCTTTTTGTCCTTTACAACTGGACAGATGCTGCCTCTTGTTCCAAAGAACACATCCCATCAGATTATGTAAGGTGCAGAGTCCTATTTAAGCTCCCACAGCGGGTACTGTGTGCTATCACCGCATTTCCTCCAGGTCCCCAGAACAGAGCTTTCCCTTCTACCTCAGCAGAAGCCTAAACTGAATGGCAGTTCACAAGCCTCAGACATTTCGACCAACAGACTAGACGCTACTTGTCTGCAGAATCTTCTGTGGTACAGAGAGGATTCCTGTTAACATGATTTAGCCTCTTGCAGAGAAAACCAGGTGGTTCTGTGCCTGTGTCAGGAATCAATGGCTGAGATTTTACCCTGAGTCCCACACCCACCTTTCTGCAGACGTGGAAAAGTGGCTACATGCTTTGGCCTCTCTCATCCATTTTTAACAAAATGTTAAGATACAAATTTATATTTTCCTAGAAGTATGGGAAAAATGAAATAAACTCTGATGAAGAGAGTATTCAGTTTCTCAGAGTAAAGACAGGACATCGTTCAGCACTTCCATGATGGTGAACCATTAGAACTTACGTTCCGTCTTCAGCCGGCAGCCTAGGTAGTAGGCCACTTGACTCGTAAGATGTTTATTTTTGCTCTCTCTGTATTTCTGTTCTTCATCATGATCTTTTTGATCATCTGTAAACAAATTCAGAAGAGCAGGTCACATCGAGCAAATCACACTTCACACAAGACTAAATCAGTGTCCAGTCATAGAACAAGGACATAAAATATTCTCAATGGAAAAATGTGATATTATGATGGGAATGTTCTCACGGGTCCTAGATTAAGTCACCTCAGAAGTAGATGAGCCTGCTTTTCAGATCCATGGGACAAACTTTCCCTCATTTGGTAGATCTTAGTCCTGTGTCCATTGACCCAAGTCAGTGCAAACAATTAAAACTTTTTCCCCAAAATCTTCAAAACTTGCCCTAACTACTTTTCAGAAGGGCTGCTGCAATACTGATTTATCTCATCATATATCATCATCAATGAATGGTTAGAG
>NW_016108146.1:196735-200364 GCF_001604975.1 Cebus imitator
TGGAATCCCAGCATTTTAGAAGGCCCAGGAGGGCAGATCCCTTGACCTCAGGATTTCAAGACCAACCTGGCCAACATGGAGAAACCCCGCCTCTACATAAAATACAAAAATTAGCCAGGTGTGGTGGTGCCCACCGGGGATCCCAGCTAATTGGGAGGCTGACGCAGCAGTACCAGTGTAATCCCTGCACTTGATGGAGCCACTTACACATACCACAGGTTCTATTAGGAGCAGGGTCCCCTTTAAGCTCCTCACAGCGGGTACTGTGTGCTATCACCATGTTTCCCCCAGTGTTCACAGAACACAGCTTTGCCTACTGGGCCTCAGCAGAAACTGGAACTGAATGGAAGTTCAGTAGCCTCAGACATTTAAACCAACAGACTGGATGCTACTTTTCTGCAGGATATTATACCGTACAGAGAGGATTCCTGCAAACATGGATTTAGCCTCTTGCTGAGAAAAATGGGTGGTTCTGTGCCTGTGTCAGAAATCAATAGCTGGGATTGTAACCCCCGTCCACACCCACCTTACTGCAGACATGGAAAAGTTGCTAAACACTTTGGCCTCTGTCTTCCATCTTTATCAAAATGTTAAAATACCCATTTCTATTTTCTACAAGTATGGTAAAGATGAAATTAATTTTGATGAAGAGAGCGGTAAGTTTCTCGAGACAAGACAGGACATTGTTCATCACTTTTGTGGAGGTGAATCTATAGAACTTACTGTAGGTCTTCAGCTGGTAGTTCACCTGACTCATAAGATATCTATTTTTGCTGACTCGGACATTCAGTTTGCTCTCTTCCTGCTGGGAGCAGGATTTCTCAACGCCTTCTGGAATGTTCACCTCTGTGTTTTTTCTGGAAGGAGGTCTGCCAGATGCCACCTTGCTGACGTTTGGGGCAGAACACAGAAAGCCAGGGACTGGGGAGAAGAAACACAAACACATGATGGGTTAGAAACTGGTGATGTGAAATTGGTTTAATTGGGACTGAGGGATGTCACTGACAGCCTTGGCTACTGAGTTGAAGATGTTGTTTTTCTGATTTTACTCTTCTCACCTTCTCTCTCGATCTCCTTAAAGCAACTTGTCTTAGCTACTCAGTCACCCTGAAACCTGGAAATAAACACTTCTACCTTTATCTTGCTTATAAGTTCTGCAGGATCTCATATGGTAGACAGGATTCCTGTCAACATGATTTAGCCTCTTGATAAGAAAAACAGGTGGTTCTGTGCCTTTGTCAGGGATCAATAGCTGGGATATTAACCCTAGTCCCACACCCGCCTTACTGCAGACGTGGAAAAGTTGCTAAATACTTTAGCCTCTGTCTTCCACCTTTAACAAAATGTTAAAATACCCATTGCTATTTTCCTAGAAGTAGGGGAAGGATGAAATTAACTTTGAAGAAGAGAGTGTGTCATTTCTCAGAGACAAGACAGAACATCGTTCAGTACTTTTGTGATGGTGAACCTATAGAACTAACCTTCCGTCTTCAGCCGGCAGCCCAGGTAGTAGGCCACTTGACTCATAAGAAGTTTATTTTTGCTGTCTCGGCATTTCTGTTCTTCATCATGATCTTTTCGATCTTCTGTAAACAAATTCAGAAAAGCAGGTCACATTAAGGAAATCGCACTTCAGACAAGACCTAATCAGTGTTATAGCACAAGGAGTTAAAATATTCTCAGTGTAAGAATGTGATATTCTGGTGGGAATGTTCTCATGGGCCTTAGACTAAGTCACCCTAGAAGTAGATGAGCCGCTTTTCAGATCCATGGGACAAACTCTCCCTCATCTTGTAGATCTTAATCACGTATCCTCTGACCTAAGTCAGTGCAAAAAATTAAAACTTTTTCCCCAAAATCTTACAAAAATTGCCCGAAATACTTTCCAGAAGTGTTCCTGCAATACTGATTTATCTCATCATATACCACTGTCAATGAATGGTTAGAGAAATTTATATAGAAGACTAGACCAACGGATGAATTCTAACAACCTTTACTGAAAAAACAATCTGTGGAGTAGGCATGGTGGCTCACACCTGGAATACCAGCACGTCAGGAGGCCCAAGTAGGCAGATCCCTTGACTTCAGGAATTCAAGAACACCCTGGCCAACATGGTGGAACTCCGCCTCTACTAAATATACAAAAATTAGCCAGGTGCGGTGGTGTCCACCAGGGATCCCAGCTAATTGGGAGGCTGAGGCACCAGTACCAGGGTCCTCCCTGCTCTTGATGGTGCCACTTACACATACAACAGGTTCTATTAGGAGCAGGGTCCCCTTCGAGCTCCTCACAGCAGGTACTGTGTGTTATCACTGTTTCCTCCAGTGTCCCCAGAACAGAGTTTGCCTACTGGGCCTCAGCAGAAACCGGAACCTAATGAAAGTTCAGTAGCCACAGACATTTAGACCAGCAGACTGGATGCTACTTGTCTGCAGAATATTTTATGGTACAGAGAGGATTCCTGTAAACATGATTTAGCCTTTTGCTGAGAAAAACAGGTGGTTCTTTGCCTGTGTCAGAAATCAATAGCTGGGATTGTAACCCCAGTCCCTCACCCACCTTATCGCAGATGTGGAAAACTTGCTAAATACTTTGGCCTCTGTCGTCCATCTTTAACTAAATGTTAAAATACCTATTTCTGTTTTCTACAAGTATGGGAAGCATGAAATTAACTTTGATGAAGAGAACGGTTAGTTTCTTGAGACAAGACAGGACATCACTCATCAGTTTCATGGTAGTCAACCTATAGAACTTACCGTATGTCTTCAGCTGGTAGTTCCGGAAGTAGGCCACCTGGCTCATAAGAAGTCTATATTTGCTGTCTCTGAAATTGGGTTTGGTCTCTTCCTGCTGGGAGTAGGAATTCTCGATGATATCAGGAAAGTTCACCGCTGTGGTTTTCCTGGAACACGTCCTGCCAGATGCCACCATGCTGACGTTAGGGGCACCACAGGCGCAGTCAGACACTGGGGAGAAGAAACCCAAACACATGATCGGTTAAAAACTGGAAATCAAATAGGTTTAATCAGGACTGGCGGATGTCAATAACTCAAATTCCTAACTTACTGTTCAGAAAAACTTGATCCCCCCTCACAGCACTTTAGGGTCCTTAACTGCAAAAACAAGGCTGGAAATGCTTGAGCTGAGAGCTGAAGGTGCTGCCTGTAGCTCAGGCTCTGACGAGAGTGTGGGAGATAGTGGCCAGAGTCCCAGGTAACGGCCTGCTGTTGCAATAACAGAATTAGAAGCTGGGTGTGTCATGGAATCTTAGGAGCCCTTCATTCCAATTGCCCAGGGTTTGCTAAAACACAGGCCTCCTGGTCTCACCTGAGATCACAACCAATGGGGACCGTTCCTCTATCAGTCACTCTCAGTATTTGTGTACCCTTGTGACAATGCCACAGTCCCATCTCAGTCCCAATATATCTAAGCATGTGCCTCATTTTTTATCTCTTGTGTTTATAAAACCATCAAGGCAGAAAGTTTCCCAACATGTGATATTTTTTTAATGCTAGTCATGAAGTCAGTCACCCCTCCTTCTCATATGTTAAAACAGAATTGAAGGCTTTTCCACAAGTTTAACATATCAACCTATTACACTGCCATGATATCCTCTGACTCTTCTGCA
>NW_016108146.1:201838-206976 GCF_001604975.1 Cebus imitator
CATTCAGTAAATATTCATACAATTATTCAGTAATTATTTGTTGATCAATTTGTACCAGGCATTTTGCTCAAAACTGTGCACATATTTGGACAGCATATCTGCATCATCATCCTCAAGGTAATGCTGTTATCCTAAGAATCAGGTAAGAAACCTGAATATTGTGAATATAAGAAGGCAAAAGTCAGCCAGGTGCGGTGGCCTGCTCCTGTCGTCCCAGCACTTTGGGAGGCCGAGGTGGGTGGATCATGAGGTCAAGATATTGAGACCATCCTGGCCAACATGATGAAACCCTGTCTCTACTAAAAACACAAAAATTAGCCGGGAGTGGTGGTACATGCCTGTAGTCCCAGCTACTTGGGAGACTGAGACAGGAGAATCGCTTGAACCCGGTAGGCAGAGGATGCAGTGAACCAAGATTGCACCACTGCATTTCAGCCTGGTGACAGCAAGACTCTGTCTCAAAATAAAAAAGAAAGAAAGAAGAAGATTTTACGAATAGCTCTATTTAGAAAGAATAAATATGAGCTATAGTTTAGGTTTTATGCCCTGGGCTTACTATTTTTATGACTTCTTTTTTGAGATTAAATTCTCATGTAAATAGAAAAATACTTATTGCTTATGAAAGCAAACTAGTTATTGGTTTGAATTTTTGACACTGAAGCACAAACGTTTGATTTTATCTTTGTCTGTCCCCATCAGGGCCGCTCACTGTCTCCCAGTATGACCTGGCCATGCCCCTGCACTTACCCTCGTCCTGCTCAACCATCTCCATGCACTGTGCAATTCCATCAGTGATTCAGGCTCCTCTCAAGGCTCCCTGAAATGGGTACAGGTCTCGGGATGTCAGGCACATTCCAGGCACAAAAGCAGCCCATACTGTAAAGCGGGCAGCTGTGTTCCCTCTTCCCTAAAGTTGGCAGTGATGTCCTAGGACAGGAAGAAACACTTTCCCTTGTTAGAGGGTATGTTCTTCATGTCTCAGGGCCTCTGATCTAGTGAACACAACTGTTTTGAATGTGAATGAACTTGCTAAATTTCTGGTTTCTTGCTAGGTGGCTACAACAGATTTACAAGACTTCCTTACACATGTGTGCTGAAGTCTGAATTCTTACCAGTATGATTCCTTTTCTTGTATGGGATAGCTTAAGGAAGATTGGCCCCATTGCCATGCAAAGAGAGGTAAAGTGAATTTCTACTCAAAGCAGCCTTGAATTTGAAACTAGGTCTTCCACTGTTTCAAAGCTGGCCTGTAGGTCCAACTGTGCACATATTTGGACAACGTATCTTCATCAGAATCCTCAGGCATGTGTCCTCAAGGGCTTGTGTGTCTGCTGTACTCAGGATAAAGTTATTTCTCATTATGGCAAATTATAATTAATTTATCAGAATATAATTCATTATAGATAAAGTTATATATCATTATGGCAAGGACAAATTTAAAAGACCTTGGCTATGTTAACTGCTTTGACTCAACATGGAGTTGAGGTGTTGGTGTACTGTACCTCAAGATGCTGAAATATAGCTGAACTCCAGGGTCACTGGCCCAGGCCATCCACTGAGGTCATCGCATGAGGCATGGGCCACCGGTTCCAATGAACCCAACAACACTGCGCTTCTCATGAATCACCAGTCACTAGACTGAGCATTGTGTGGAAGCTGGGATCCTATTTTACTCACCTCTGTGGTCATGGTTCTTAGCTAAGGGCCCAGCACAGAGGGGCCTCTCAGCAGTGTTCATCCATGACTGAATAAAGTTGAGTACACACCTCCAATTCTTTCACCTACATTTCTGTCCCCACTGTCTTGTAAGGGATGCTCTTTCTCTGAAAATGCTGCAAATCCCCTTCCCTAGAGAGGCACCTGCCCTACACCATCCATGCTCAGGAGCCTCTTCTGTGGGAACTTCAAGGAAGACTAGTCTGTCCTGAAAATGTTCTTTTATGCTTCCCCCTGTCATTAGGAGCAATGTCCTTTGACATACGCTCCCATCCTCCGGGCTGCCACAACACCTCAGTTTTATGCTTCCCCCTGTCATTAGGAGCAATGTCCTTTGACATACGCTCCCATCCTCCAGGCTGCCACAACACCTCAGTTGGGTAGAACTACCGTATCTTGTTGAAATGATCTGTGTGTGTTCTTCCACTCACTGGCTAGAGTTTCTTTAGAGACATTAAATACCTGAATCCCACGTGCTTAGCACAGTATAAAGAAAATTAAATACTCAATAAATATTTATGAGAAACTTCCCTCAAGTGAAGGTGCAGAAGAATATTATAAGTATCATTGATTCATATACAAGCAAGGGACACTTACTCTGGCACTTGACCTAGTGCAGAGCCGTTTAATGGAAGAATGGACGTCTCCCACCCTTCTCCAACATGGTTATTGCCTCTAACCCACACTGACCAGAAGAGCATCCACTGCTACGGCAGAGAGGTCAGCTCAGTGAAGAGGAGCATGGGCTGAAAAGGACAGCCCCTGTGGAGATGGTCAGGACCGTGACACAGGCAATATCTGACCAATACTGCTGGGATGATGCAACGAGGATTAAGTGGAGGATGCTGCCATGAGGAGAAAGGGGAAGGATGAAAAGAGTAGGAGAAGAAGGAAAATAAAATGTTTTCAATAACAATAGAAAAAAATGCAGAGCCTGGAGGTAAAGCCCCCTGTCACAGAGGGTTAGTTCCGGGCTGTGGAGCCTAATCAAGAAATTCCTGCTGAACTTTGCTCAGCCACATGTCAAAATGGTTTTAGATCAGTGACTTTGTTCCATCCACTTTCCCTCTTTTTGAACAAGAATAACAAGCAGTGTTATCCTGTGACTGTCCCACCATTGTACACTGAGAACAGATAAGCTGTTTGTTCAGTTTCACAGGTCAACAGAGGTAAAAGAATTACATCAAGGATCTATACTTGGGCCGGCACGGTGGCTCATGCCCATAATCCTAGCACTTTGGGAGGCGGAGGGGGACAGATCCCCTGAGGTCAGCAGTTTGAGACTAGCCTGGACGACAGGGCAAAACCCCACCTCTACTGAAAATACAGAAAAAAAAAATAGCTGAATGCAATGGTGCATGCCTATAATCCCAGCTACTTGAGAGGCTGAGGCAGGAGACTCACTTGAACCCAGGAGGCAGAAGTAAACCAACATCATACCACTGCACTCCAGCATGGGTGACAGACTAAGACTACTCACTCTCAAAAACAACAAAAAAAGACTCTGTACTTAATGGACACCCTCAGAAGCCTCATTTTCACTTGGTATGGATGATTTAAATGAGATTTTAAACTTTCGATCAGATTAGAGCTACATGACATTTCTCACTTTGAACTAATGCATTAATGACATGAAACTTGGAAACCTTAGGTGAGAGGGTGAATGTATTTTCCATCTGTGAGGAACATGAACATCTGGGGACCAGAAGTTGAACTGATAGGTGGAATTTCTAAAATGGTCTCCAAACATGCTGTACCCTTATCTCGGGAACCTGTTAAGCTGATGAGACATTCCTGTGATTATGGTATTACATGGCAGTCATATGACTTTAAAGACTGATATGGTTTGGCTCTGTGTCTCCACCCAAATCTCATGTTGAATTATAATCCTGAGTATTAGAGGTGGGGCCTGGCGGGGGTTTATTGGATCATGGGGATGGTTTCTAATGGCTTAGCACCATCCCCCAAATGCCATTGCATGATAGAGTTTCCATGAGATCTAATTGTTTAAAAGAAGGTAGCACTTACCCTTTGTTTCCCTCTCTCTCCTGTCGTCCATGTGAAGACCGTGCCTGCTTCCACTTCCACCATGATTGTAGGTTTCATGAGGCCTCCCTAGAAGCAGAAGCCTGAGCAGCCCACAGAACCATAATCTGATTAAACCTCTCTCCTTTATAAATCACCCAGCCTCAGGTCATTATAGCACTGCAAGAACAGACTAATACCAAGGCTGAGCTTCCCTGAGTGGGCTGGATCTAATCACATCACTCCCTAAGTGTCACAGATTTCTCTAGTGGGTAGAAGACAAAGTCAGACAGACGATGGGAGCTGGAGAAGAATTCCATGAGCTGTTGTTGGCTGGAAGATGGGGAAAGTGAGAAAGAATGCAGGTGGGCTCTGCAGTCAGAGTGTCTCCAGGCTGAGAGCCAGGAAGACAGCAAAAGGATGTCAGGCCTCCACCCACAAGAAGATGGATTCTGCCAATACATCTGTAGTGAACTTGGAAGAGTAGCCTGAGCTCTAGATGAAAAACACAGGCAGCCCATCACTGGATTTCAGCCTCCTAAGACCCTGATCAGAGAACCCAATCATTCCTGATTTCTGTGGTTTCAAACCACTAACTTATTCTAATGCATTAATAGGTAGCAACAGAAAACTAATTACAGGTGCCTATCTGTACTCTTTATATTTTCACATACATGTATGCTAATCCCTATAAGCACAAAAAAGAAAAAGAAAAGCAGAGAGCTACAGTAAAATGTTACACTTACCTTTACGGGAGCACTGCAAGGGCTGTTCCAGAGCCCTTGCAACCTAAAGAAGATAATGAAGGGCATTTCAGGCAGGGGAGAAGTGTCTCTTCAATGTTACTAACCCAATTTCTGAAAGAAAAAAGATGGCAAAATACTTAACTCCCAGCCAGGTGTGGTGGCTCATGAATGTAATCCCAGCACTTTGGGAGGCTAAGGTGGGTGGATCACCTGAGTTTGGGAGTTCGAGACCAGCCTGACCAACATGGAGAAAATCTGTCTCTGCTAAAAATAGAAAAATTAGCCGGGCATGGTGATGCATGCCTGTCATCCCAGCAACTCGAAAGGCTGAGGCACAAGAATCACTTGAACCTTAGAGGCAGAAGTTGCAGTGAGCTGAGATTGCACATAGCACTCCACCATGATGGCTCACGCCTGTAATCCCAACACTTTGGGAGGCCAAGGAGGGCAGATCACCTGAGGTTGGGAGTTCAAGACCAGCCTGACCAACATGAAGAAACCTGTCTCCACTAAAAATACAAAATTAGTTTGGCGTGATGGTGCATGCCTGTAATCCCAGCTACTCAGGAGGCTGAGGCAGGAGAATTGCTTGAACCCAGGAGGCAGAGGTTGCAGAGAGCCAAGATCGTGCCATTGCACTGCAGCCTGTGC
>NW_016108146.1:210301-212440 GCF_001604975.1 Cebus imitator
GCATAACATTATCTGCAAATTCATCATCTACACTTCTAATAGAAGTTTTTTTTAGCTCTTTCACTTGTGCTCACCAGACAAGGTTTGATAGCAACCATCTGTCACCAGCATAAATGAACCAATTCAAGGACAGAAATAAACAAGACTACTACTAAGTTCTCCCAAAGAAAGTCCTTAGAATAAAATATCTCCTCTAGTTGCCACAAGAGTAAGACAATGGTCCATTATATAAAATTCCAATCTAATAAAGGTGAAATGTAATGTTGTCTGTTTTCCAAATGTTTATTTTGTTCAGGCTCCGTCGTGGTGACCAGGGATTGGAAAATGACTGCAAAGAGGCTCTCGGGAATCTGGGGAGGGAAGAAATGTATTCTAAGAGGGGGCTGAGGTGATGGCTGCAAAATTCTATATGTCCACTTAAATCATTCAATTCTACATTTACGATTAGTGACTTTTATTACGACTAACTTGTTAAATAATATTTCTGGTTTCTACTCCAACTCGTAAGGAGCTAGGAGGTCACCACTTGTCCTCACAACAAGACAAAAGCTGAACAAACTGAAAATTATCAACCCTTATTAGAGGGGCTAGAGGAGAGGTCACATGGCAAATCGCCATGCTGAAAACAAGACACACAGGCAAATACAGGGAACAGAAGCTGCTGAAGCCAGCAACTGGGAGGAGCACTTAAATGGTACTCACACATCACTAGAAGCTGAGGGTGGCCTGGCTTGAGCATTATAAACTTCTTGGGGCTCAGATTTAGTGGGGATCTCACAATTTTCTAAGTGTTACCACCAGGAGCCCAACCAGGTTCTCACTGTAAAGATCAGAAAAACCCCCAGAGAACGGACACTGCCAACTTCAGTACTAATTATAAAGATACAGTAACCAAACAGGGTGGAAATCGGTGAAGAAAGAAAAAACAAATAGTCACTAGAAAACAATACAGAGCTCAGAAACAGACCAACATAAATACTCAACTGATCTTTGAGAAAGGCACAAAGGCAATTTAACAGGGAAAGGACAGTCTTTTCAACAAATGATGCTACAATGACTAGACATCCACATGTGAAAAATAAATAAATCTAGGCACGGATTTTACACCTTTCACAAAATGGATCTTACACCTGAATGTTAGGTGCAAAACGGAAAGACTCCTAGATGATAACATTGGGGAAAATCTGGGTGACTTTGAGTTCGGTGATGACTTCTCAGAATCTCATCTGCTGGTGAGACTTTGGGGCTTTTGTTACTGCAGCATAAACTAGCAAAGCTCAGTGAGACAGCAGATAGAATATACACATATAAATAGACCAGATAGACCAGATGAGATTCCAAAGATAGTTCAATCAGCATTAACTAACTACACCCACACTCTCCTCCTAACAGAAAGCATGGAATTCCTGTTCACTCAAATAGTGAACTGCCTCAAATAGATCTGCCTCAAATAGTACTTTGTGAAAAGTAAGCACTTTCTCTGGTGACTCAAGTCATCAGTCAGGACTCTTTTCCCACCCCGTAGGTTGGAGTGTGGTGCGGCCATCATAGCTCACTGTAACCTCTAACTCAAAGCTCAAGGAATCCTCCTGCCTCAGCCTCCAAAGTAGCTGAGACCACAAGTGAGCACCACCATGCTCAGCTAATTTTTTATTTTCAGAGACAGGGTCTTATTATGTAGCTCAGGCTGGTCAGCTCAGGTGATTGCATGTGACAGAAACCCAACCAACTCTAGTTCTACACATAAAAGGGTTCATTTTCCTTGACATTTCCTTTTATGGCGGGTTGACTGTGGCTCTGCTCTATACAAGCCATTTTATTTGTTAGATGGTGAAAGCTGTGATACTTGGAGAATTGTTCAATGTGGTACGAGTATGTTCATTCATTCATTCATTGAACAAATATTTAATCAATATCCGTTTCATACCAGGCAAGGTCAAGTATTGAGAATACAGTCAAGAATAAGAGACAAGTTCTCTAATTTCCAAGAGCTTATATTGAAAATGACATTAAACACATACAAAATAATAGTAATAATAATGAATACTATATTCATAAATAATAGATTTTAGGAAATATTTTAAATTAGAAAAATGTAAAAATTATTACAACTAAAATGGCCAGGTGTGATGGCTTATG
>NW_016108146.1:212620-213954 GCF_001604975.1 Cebus imitator
GAAACCAGTCTGGGCACCACAGGAAGACCCTGTATACAAAAAATGAAAAATTAGTCTGGCATGGTGGTGCACGCCTGTAGTCCCAGCTACTAAGGAGGCTGAGGTGGGAGGCTGCTTGAGCCTGTGAGGTCAAAGCTGCAGTGAGCCATGATCATACCACCGCACCGCTGCACTCCAGCCTGGGCCACAGAGCGAGACCCTGTCTCAAGAAAAACAAACAAACAAACAAACAAACAATTTAACAGATATAGTCCTGAAACTATTATATGGAATACTATTGTCTACATCACATCACATCAGCCCTTTAAATGGCTTAACACTTATTTAGGTTTCATCCATAAAGTTTTCCTGGTAATTAAGTATACTTAAGAACGATTAAGTAAAAATGAGTTACTGCTTGACAGGAAGATTGCAAAATTTTTAAAAAGGCAAATAAATAAAAGAGTCAAAACTGTAGCTCTGTGAGGCCCAAATAACATCTAATTCAAGTGACAATGAACATCTAGCAATCATTCTGAACACCATATAATTCACTTAATACATTTTGCTTGAACACCCAACAAATCTGACTTACCAACACCTGTATGTAGCCAAGAAATTGACAATTATTTATAAATTATCACCAATGACTCCATCTGCTCTACCGACTTTAAAAAAAAAATTATGTATTTATAATTTGTAATATTTTCTAGAGACAGGATCTCACTATGTTGCCCAGGTTGGCCCAGAAACAGACCCACACAAATTTCATAAATCAAATGAACAGACTCATCCAATTTATAAAAAGAACTGACATACAGTACAGAAGGACAAGGATGGTCTTTTCAATACATGGTGCTGGACCAAGCAGTCACATCCATGTAATAAAAGGTGGATCATGGCTGGGTGGGGTGGCTCACACCTGTAATCCCAGCACCCTTGGAGGCTGAAGCAGGTAGACTACTTGAGCCAAAGGGTTAGAGGCCAACCTGGGAAAATGCTGAATCCCCATCTCTATAAAAAATACAAAAATTAGCCAGGAATGGTGGCACACACCTATAGTTGCAGCTATTCCAAAGGCTGAGGTGGGAGGGTTGCTTGAGCCAGTAGTTGAAGGTTGCAGTGAGCTGAGATTATGCCACTGCACTCCAGCCTGGGTAATAGCGTGAGGCCTTGCCTGAAAAGAAAAAAAAAAATGCATGAACTAAAATAAAATTGCTATAAGGTTAACACAGAAAAATGTGTTCATTTTCTTAGGTTAGGCATTGATTTCTTAAACAGGACACAGAAAGCAGTAACCATAAAGGAAAAGATTGATAAAGTATAATTTATTTAAAATTCAGAAACATGCCGGG
>NW_016108146.1:214974-220975 GCF_001604975.1 Cebus imitator
GCGCTGCCACAGGAGGACCCGCCGCGAGCTCTTCCCCAGCGCCCACGAGAGGAGGGCGGCGGGCTGCAGCGGCAGGCGAGGAATGGAACCTGGAAACAGGCCCCGGCGGGGCCGCCGCGCCCGCCAGCTCGCGCAGCAACACGTGGGGCAGCCCGAGAGCCGCGGGACGCCCCAGCTGCTCGCCGGCGGTTCCCGACTCACCGCCCGCCGGGCCTGGCGCGGCGCCCTCACCTCGGAAACGCCGGGTGGACTTCGCAGGAAACCTTAACTTCCATCCAAAGGGCAGCCGCGCCCGCCCCCCGCGCCTGGGCCCGGCTCCCGGCTCCCGGCTGCGCTGGTCGCCCGTCCGGCGTTTCCAAAAGCATCGGGCTCACTCAGCTCGGGCCACCTCGGGACCCTCACCGACCCCTCCCGGCACCGCCGCCGTCTCAACCGCCGCGCAGCCCCTCCCACCGCAGCCCGCGGCTCCTCCGGGTCTTCCCGCCGACAGCCCCAGGCGCAGGCGCTGCGGGGCCTTAAAGGGACCGCACCCTCAGCCGCACAACCAGGTGAGGGGCTGCGGGGGGGATGGACGGAGTGCAGCGGGACCGGGAACTCCCCCTCTCCCCTCCGCCTCACGTTCAAAGCACCCGCCCTGGATCCTGCAACTCCCTGATTTCCCCCCACCACCTGAACCGCCCCTGCCAGGTTAAAGAGGCGGGAGACACAACCCCTGGTGGCCTGAGCGATCCCAAGCCCGCTATTAGGGCTCCCGGCCTCACGCTGCCGCCCCGCCCCGAGTCTGACTTCCAGGCCCGGGCACGCGGTGCAGACGCCAGGCTTCAGAAGGCAGCCCCCAGATCCCCGGAGAGGTGGCCTTAGGTCACTCTCAAAGCCGGCAGGATGGGCCAGTGTTCTGGACTTCGTACTGCTAAGAAGCTCCGTAGCCACCAAGGACACCAGAAGTGGCATGATAAACACTACAAGAAAGCCCATTTGGGCACAGCCCTGAAGGCCAACGCTTTTGGAGGTGCTTCTCCTGCAAAGGGAATCCTGCTGGAAAAACTAGGAGTTGAAGCCAAGCAGCCAAATTCTGCCATTGTGAAGTGCGTCAGGGTCCAGCCCACCAAGAATGGCAGGAAAATCACAGCCTTTGTACCCCGTGATAGTTGCTTGAACTTTATTGAGGAAAAAGATGAAGTTCTGGTTGCTGGATTTGGTCGCAAAGGTCATGCCGTTGGTGATATTCCTGGAGTCCGCTTTAAGTTTGTCAGGGTAGCCAGTGTCTCTCTTTTGCCCCCATCCAAAGGCAAGAAGGAAAGACCAAGATCATAAGTTTTCATGATGAAAACACTGTACTAACCAATTTTCATATGGCAAAAAAAAAAACAATAATCAACATGTCCATGGCACTTGTAGTTATTTTCTAATTTAAATATATAAAAGGTTTTGCAGAAGGACTACCACTGAAATAAGCCTTTCAGAAAGAGAAAAACTTTTTAAACAAGATTAGGAAATAACAAGAAATAGGAAGTAAAGCCATGCTGTCCACCCAGCTAAAAACTTAAAAAACTTGAACTTTAAAAACTTTAAAAACTTTGCGTTTTATCTAATGCAAATGTTTGCATAACTTTAAGTCGTGCCATTATTTAGAGTCAATTGCAATTAACAATTTCATTGCAAATGAATCCATCTTGTATAAGCAAACTAACATATAGCCGTGATAATCTACCTCTCCCCTCCTGTATTGCATCCATCAGCAAATCCTACTGGGTTTTGCCATGCAAATTTTCCTTGAGTCTGTCCTCCTCTGTCTCCTCCATCACCACCGTAGCCTAGGCCACCTTCACCTGGGGAGTGAGGGTGGAGGAGTACTGACCTAGTCTTCTTGTGGTTTACACATATCCCTTCTATCGCCTCTCTAATCTCAACACAAGAGGCAGAGTCGCTTTTTCATAATATAATGTGACCCTGTCACCTCCCAGCCTAAACCACTTAAACACCTTCCCATTTTTGTAGACAAAACTTCCTAACTAACCGACCCTGAATGGCCAGGCGCCTTGCCCACCTCTCCATCTCTTCTCAGTGCTCAGAGCGATTCCATCCCGCTCTCTCTGCTCCAGCCAGACTGGCCTCTTTTATTCCCTATTTTCCAGCTTCCTGGCCTCCACAGAGCTGTCACTCACGCTTTGCGCTGTGCCTGAAGGTTCTTCCAACCCTCATCCTTCTGACATCAAGAACAGCCCCCACCTCTGAGAAGCACCTTCTCACCTCCCTGTGGTGGTCCCTTACTCCTATCGCATTGCATGAACAATACGTGCAACAAGGCTTCTACCAAAAATGCTCTTAGTAACCTCATTTTTATTCTAAGGAAAACCTGGGTAAAACACAAACCTTCATCCTCAGAAAAATTGAATACCGACTGTTACATAGTCATAAAACGATCCCAGAAGTTCACTCTATAACATCAAAACTAGAAACCCTCACTGATGCCACTGATGGAAAAAAAATCATGATACAAAAATGAGAGAGAGAGGGAGAGTGAGAGAGAGAGACAGAGAGAGAGCAAAAGAAACTGCGCGATAGCCATAGTAGTGGGTAAAAGCCAAAGAGCTTAATTTCTAACATGATATTCAACAGAAGAACCGAAGGAACATGAGCCAATAGCTCTAAGGTCCAGGTCTGCACAAGGTGCCTGCTGGGTGCAGGGTTCTGTCGGCTCCCACAATGTGTCTCAGATGCGCTAACTGTTATGGACATGGCCCCTGAAAAATCTATCAAAGAATAATAATTTGCATGCTAAGTTACCATTTTTAGGAGGGAGAATGAGCGTGAGTTTGGTTCTGTCAAATGAAAGCAAAATCAAGATTATGAAGAGGAAAGGGGAGAAGAAAAATATCGCCTGGGACCTTTGTGATTTTGCTCTCCTTAGAAGAGCAACTTGACAGACAACTTTCAAAGAGGTCACGGTGGCCTGTCTTCTCCAGACCCACGTGACTTGGTCACCACAGAAAACAATTACAGATGTTGGAGGACTTTAAAATATCTTAAAAGCTTAGCAGTTCATCGTATGCCGCAGAGTATCTGTGTGTGATGTCCACCATGTGCTTCTGTTGTCCACCCCCTCGGTTAAGCCAGGAGGGCGCCTCTCCCCTCAGTGGAACATCATATGTCGATGTGCAGGAAGTTTGCTGTGCCGGAAAGTAAGTGACAAAGAGACCTTGATAGAATTGGGAAACAAATTGGAGTATGATTTGGTCCTGCTCCCTCGGAAGATAAGTTTGTAGAAGGTATTCAAATTAGAAGCATTAAATAAACACTGTAATGTAAAAATGGCACATCCTGTTGTCTACACTACAGAAATACCTGCACAAGTGACCAAAGAAATGTATACAATAACAGTGGGGACTGCAGCACCCTTTGTAATCCTAACACCATGAAAACCACCTCATTTCAAAAACATTTATATTTTTGAGACCAAGTCTCGCTCTTGTCTCCCAGGCTGGAGTGCAATGGTGTGATCTCGGCTCACTGCAACCTCCGCCTCCCAGGTTGAAGCCATTCTCCTGCCTCAGCTTCCCAAGTAGCAGGGATTACAGGCCCCTACCACCATGCCCGGCTAATTTTTGTATTTTCAGTAGAGACAGGGTTTCACCATGTTGGCCAGGCTGGTCTCAAACTCCTGACCTCAGGTAATCCGCCTGCCTCGGCCTCCCAAAACGCTGGGATTACTGACGTGAGCCGCTGATACTGGCCTTGAAAAGCATTTGTAAAGGGTTAAATAAATGACACAAACCAAGGAAGAAATGCTGTTTTCACCAACCATGGCGACGATCAGCATGAAGATGACTGATTCTACTGGTCACATTATTAATAGAGCCATCAGTAAACCCAGGAACATCCTGGGGATAGGATGCTACTGTAATAGGTCTCCTATTATTATCAATGAAAAACCTGAGGCACCTTACTCAGCCAAACCCTCCATGGCAGCAAAGAAGATTTTTATCCAGAAGTGAATTACTGTCTAAGGTCTCTGGGATCCCTCAGTTTGACATGTATAAGGCGCAGTTGGTCCTTCTCACAGCCTCAGACGTAAGGAGGTCAGGAAGAGGACATGTGTGTCTCAGGATTAATGCCCCATGATTAACCCGGTTTATTGTATGTTAACAGAAATGGGTTAACCTGGTTGATAGAAACGGGTTAAAACACAACACGAGGCATCCCTGGTGGGATTGAACCACCAACCTTTCGGTAAACAGCCGAACGCGCTAACCAATTGCACCATTGAGACCGTGACTACCAATTCTACAGGATGCTGTAGGTGGGGCGCAATCACCAAACTACTCCCAGCCTTTCTGTCCTCAGGATGACTGAGGAGGCCTTGGAAAACCGGAGACATTAGAGACCGGTGAGTCGCTCTGGTCACGTTGAACACCCGCGCGTTGGGAGATTCTGGAGCCAGGACAGTCCAATGGCCTTCATCCACCCTGCCCCTGGCCTGCTTCAGAAGTCCCAGGAAATGCCCCTATCGGAAACCTGCCCTAGTCACCTGGTGGCCGAAGGGAAGATGAACACCCAGCAGGCTCCCGGGATGGCTCTTCCCGTTTTTTGCTCCACCTTCACCTAGTGAGGGAGCCTGTGCCCAGCTGCTCAGTGGCTTTCGGGGCGCTGCGGAGCTGCCGCTGCCCTTCGGATCCTGTGCCCCGATCGCGGGCTCCACCAGGGCAGGGATGGGCTGAGGGTCGCTTGTGGGTCTTCTCGGGAGGAGCAGGGTCTGCCACTCACCAGGGCCCACGACTAGGACATGCAGAACGAATCCGTCGTTGCCTTTTGCTTTTAGTCCTTTGAAGAACCCTGAAAACAGAAATCACAAACTGTTTTCCCATGGGGAAGTTTTGTTTTGTTTTGTTTGTTGACAGAGTCTCACTTGGTCGTCCAGGCTGGAGTGCAGTGGTGCAAACTCGGCTCACTGCAGCCTCCACCAGCCTCCACCTCCCGGGGCCAAGCGATCTTCTTGCCTCAGCCCCCAGATAGCTGGGACAGCAGACGCACCACCAGGCCCGGCTAATTTTGTATTTTTTGTACAGACAGAATTTTGCCACGTCGCCGACTGGTTGCGAAGGGGAAGTAAGTTCTTTCTAAAAAGCATTGATTCCCATTGATTTCCCGCATCCCCAGAAGAGGGCAAGGGGCGAGGCCCTCTGGGGGCCAGCGGCGAGAAAAGGGTCCTGCCCCTCTCCTGCCACTTGGCGTGGTGGAGCTGAGGGGCTCAGCTGCGCCGATTTTGGGTGCGTGCCTGAAGCCGGAGGCTGGGAGCTGGCCAGGGGGTGGGTCCACCAGGGAATTGCCAGGAGGAGGGCCGGTGGTGGTCGGTAGAGTCGGACCCGGGAGACAAAACTTCGCAGTAGCTTTGTGCAGCAGTGAGGACTGCACCAGGGAGAGAGGAGAAGTGTTTTTTTATTGTAGCAGAGTGGGGAAGAAAGGGAGGAAAATGGAGAGACACCAAGAAGGAGGGAAATCTATGAGGACCCTTCCATCTCCAAAACGGAAGCAGCCCTGCATTAAGCTCAAAGAATGAGTCCAGCCGTCAGCTTCTGTGGCTTGCTGTGATCCTAGTGAGGCCGCAGCAAACTCGCCTCCAATCGGAGTCACTGCAGTGTCCCTTCTAGGGTGTAGGGCTCTTCTTTCCCTTTAGCCTCCAACCTCAGCCTGGCCTGTGCCATTTACCTGCGATTAGAGAGGGTACAACTTCCTGTGGCTTCCTGTGGCTTCAGAGTTCTCTGTAGCAGCAGGAATAGAAGGAGCCTGTGGGCCGGGCATGGTGGCTCAAGCCTGTAATCCCAGCACTTTGGGAGGCCTAGGCGGGTGGATCACGAGGTCAAGAGATCGAGACCATCCTGGTCAACACGGTGAAACACCATCTCTACTAAAAATACAAAAAATTAGCTGGGCATGGTGGCGCGTGCCTGTAATCCCAGCTACTCAGGAGGCTGAGACAGGAGAATTGCCTGAACCCAGGAGG
>NW_016108146.1:221133-233162 GCF_001604975.1 Cebus imitator
AGAAGGAACCCGTAACCTGCACGCGGGGGGCATGTCATCTTGAAAGGCTAGACTTTTGCCCCTCTCTTAGCAAGTGCAACACCCAAAAGCTGAGGAGCTCCCTCTCAGTCAGCCTTATTGGAATCTTTTACTGTTGACAGGATGTGGCCACACCTGTGTCTTTAGCTCAGATATTTCAAAAATCCATAGGGCCTTTTCAGGCCAAATCAGAAATGAACAAGAGAAGATGAGAGTTCACACTCCAACCGGGTATTTTTTTAAGTGAAACCTAAAGAATACAATGAAATGTAAACTTAATGACATTCCCCAACCCCAATTTTTAATTTTGTTTTTATTTATTTGCTATCAGTAAATGACTGATTTGCTTCTTCTTGAAATCACGTAAAGGTGCCTCTCTCACAGAAGATAAATATGCTAAATGTGCTGAAGTTTGAGGCATTATATAATGCCGGATGCAGTGGCTCATGCCTGTAAATCCTGACACTTTGTGAGGCCTCGCAGCTGTTTGAGCCCAGGAGTTTGGAGGCCGGCTTGTGCAACATGGTGAAATCCCTTCTCTACAAAACATACAAAAATTAGCAGGGTATGATGGCCCAGGCCTGTAGTCCCAGCTACTGGGAAGGCTGAGAGATGGGAGGATGGCTTGAGCCTGGGAAGTCGAGGCTCCAGTGAGACATGATCGGGCCACTGCACTCCAGCCTGAGAGACAGAATGAGACCCTGTCACAAAAATTAAATGTAATATGGCAGTGGCACATCCAGTTCTCTACACTAGAGAAATATCAGTGGCCACAGATGTGTGTAAAAGAATAATGATTTCGGGATTCTTTGTAATCCTAAAACCAAGAAGCCAACCTCATTTCAAACACATTTTGAAAAGGGTTAAATAAATCATGCACAAACTGAGGTCAAAAAATGCTGTTTTCAAAAATGATGGAGAGGATTATGATGATGATGAATGATTCCACTGGTCACATTATTGATAGACCAATCAGTAAATCCAGGCACATCCTGGGGATAGGACACCTCTCTAGGCCTCGTATTAAAAATGAAAAAAATTGAAGCTGGTATATAACCCTTCCAAGCCTATAAGGGGCAGCATGAGGATTTTATTGCATCAGAAGTGACTCCTTTGGTCTCTGTTTCTTGTATACAGGCACAAGACAACCTGACTTTTTAGGAGATGCTCTAGCAGAATTGGACCTAGCGAGGCAGAGGCCACACCTTGACAAGGATCCCTGTTAATTGTAACTAGAACCCTGGGAAGAGAAAACCTTCCCTGCCATGGGCATGCCAGGCCAGCCTGGAACCACCAGTCTTTGGGACTTAGGACTATGGGAGCAAACGGGGAAGATTCTCTAGAGATCGAAAATACAGGAGCGCTTTAAAAGCTAGAGGGGGCATCCCTGGGTGGGCTCGAACCACCGACCTTTCAGTTAACAGCCGAACACGCTAACCGATTGCGCCACAGAGACGCTTACGAGCAACTCCACTGGGCACTATAGACAGGGCGCAATCACCAAACTCTCATCCCTTTCAGCCTCAATGCCCACCCCACAGGACGACGGTACAAGGTCTGGGGACATCGGACAGATTAGAGCGGTGAGTCGTGCTGCTCATGTAGGACACCCGCGCTGGGAGATTCTGGAGCCTGAAGGACAGCCGAATGGCCTTTGTTCCTTTGCCCTTGACCTGGTCCCGGAAACGCCCCCTTCGGCGACCCGAGCCGCCTGGTGGCCCAAGGGAAGCTGAACGTCCAGAGGGCTCCCGGGATGGCTGTTCGAGTTCTTTGCGCCGCCCTCACCCGGTGAGGGAGCCTGTGCCCACCCTACCCAGTCGCTGTCGGGGCCGCTGAGGAGCTGCCGCCGCTGTATTCGGATCCTGTGACCCGCACGGAGGCTCCGCCAGGGCAGGGATGGGGTGAGGGTCGCTCGCGGGGAGCAGGGTCTGACACTCATCAGGGCGCACAGCTAGGGCTTGTTGAATGAATTCGTCGCCTTTAGCTTTTAGTCCTTTGAAGAGCCCTGAGAATGAAAATCAAGAGAGATTTTTCCAAGGGGAAGTTGTTTTCGCAAATCCTTTATTCAGGTGGACTTCTCGGCACCCCGCGGGGCGGGCAGGAGCAGGGCGTCCAGTGCACCCTCTGCTGGGTGGTGGGGCCACCCAGGCTCAGCTGGGCGGGGTCGGGTCGTGGGCGGGAGGGCGGATCGAGGAAAGAGAAAAGCCGGGAAAGAAGCCTGGGAGGGGTGGACCAGACATCCGCACCTCCTAAAAGCTTCTTGCAGAGGCACAGATGGGAGAAGAATTGTTCTGTTTTGTTTTGTTGGCTTTTGGCCTTTGTTTTTTTTCTGTTTTTGTTTTTTGTTCTTGGTTTTTTGAGAGGGAGTCTTGCTCTGTGGCCCAGACTGGAGTGCGGTGGCATGATCTCACTGCAACCTTCGCCTCCTGGGTTCAAGGGATTCTCCTGCCTCAGCTTCCTGCGTAGCTGGGATTGCAGGCGCCCGCCACCACGCCCAGCTAACTTTTGTATTTTTAGTAGAAATGGGGTTTCACCATGTTGGCCAGGATGGTCTCGAACTTCTGACTGCCCATTTTAGCCTCCCAAAGTGCTGGGATTACAGGTTGAGACATCCCGCCCGGCAGAAAATTGCTTTTTTATTGTAGCAGAATGAGGAGGAATTGAAGGGAAAACGGAGATAGAACCTGAAAGACCCCAAATGAGAGAAACTGTAGCTCCCAAGAATAAGATCTTCCAGAAGAACTAGGCCCAGAACTAGGCGTCTGGGAACCCTGAAATTCTTGCAGGAGTAGCATCACCCAGACCCTCTGTGTTCCTTTAGGCAAAGGACATGCTTCCATTGTTTGTTCAATTGTTTGTGTTTGTTAAATAAATAAAACCCTTTTCATGTATCTTTGAAATTACGTTGGTTCTGTTACCTTGTGATCACAAACGATGCTGCAGTCATCACTCTGTACACTTCTCATTGGCCACTTGTGTATTTCTACAGGGTAGAGGCCTGGAGAGCAGTTGTTCCAGCAGGGTGATTACCTGGGTTTGTTGTTGTTGTTGTTGTTTGTTTGTTTTATTTTGAAAAGGAATCTCACTCTGTTGCTGAGACTGGAGTGTGCATTGGTATGATCTCAGCTCACTGCAACCTCCGCCTCCTGGGTTCAAGTGATTCCCTGCCTCAGCCTCCCGAGTAGCTGGGATTACAGGCACCTGCCACCACACTTGGCTAATTGCTGTAGTTTTAGTAGAGACGGGGTTACACCATCTTGGCTAGGCTGGTCTTGAACTCCTGACCTCGTGATCCACCTGCCTTGGCCTCCCAAAGTGCTGGAATTACAGGCATGAGCCACCATGCCCAGCCTACATGCTTTTTGTATATTTATTTATTTATTTATTTTTGAGACAGAGTCTCGCTCTGTGACCTGGAGTCACAGGCTGGAGTGCAGTGGCACGATGTCAACTCACTGTAACCTCTGCCTCC
Organism: Cebus imitator; assembly: GCF_001604975.1. Classification (NCBI taxonomy): domain Eukaryota; kingdom Metazoa; phylum Chordata; class Mammalia; order Primates; family Cebidae; genus Cebus; species Cebus imitator. The sequence goes on from NW_016108146.1 coordinate 224,624, forward strand.
CAGCTTCAGGTGATTCTCCTGCTTCAGCCTCCTGAGTAGCTGGGATTACAGGTTCAAGCCACCACACCAGGCTGATTGTTGTATTTTTAGTAGAGATGGGGTTTTACCATGTTGGTCAGGCTGGTCTCCAACTCCTGACCTCAAGTGATCTGCCCGCCCTGGCCTCTCAAACTGCTGGGATTACAGGCGTGAGCCACAGCACCCAGTAATTACATGGTTTTTGTATCCTTCAGTATTTTGGAATTAATTTTGGCTTATTAGCTGTTACTCTTTCTTTTGTTATGTCAGTGATGGCTTTCGGGTTTCTAGACAACATCTTGATCAGTCTGCCATCAAGTGACATTGGACCTACCCTTCTGGCCTTTATGCTAGTGTTGTCATGTAATTTGATTTTAGGCATGTTATAAACACCAGAATTCATTATTCTTGCTTTTATTTAATCTGTCAAATTTTTAAAAATATTTAAATAATAAAGGTACATGCATAGCGACGTTCAGTCATCTCCATTGCCTTGTATGGGTCCAGATTTCTGCCTGGTATCCCTATCTTTAGGCCTGGAGGACTCCTTTAACATCTTTTGTAGTGTGGTTTGGTGAGTTCTGTTTTTTTGTTGTTGTTGTTGAGACGGAGTCTTGCTCTGTCTCCAGACTGGAGTGCAATGGTGCAATCTCGGCTCACTGCAACCTCCGCCTCCTGGGCTCAAGCGATTCTTCCACCTGAGCCTGCCGAGTAGCTGGGGCTACAGGTGCGTGCCACCACTCCTGGCTCATTTTTGTATTTTTAGTAGAGACGGGGTTTCACCGTGTTGGCCAGGATGGTCTCGATCTCTTGACCTCGTGATCCGCTCACCTCAGCCTCACAAAGTGCTGGGAATACAGGCGTGAGCCATGCACCCGGCCTTCTTTGCTATGTCTTTAAGTGTCCTTATTTCAGTCACATTTTGGAAGAGTTTCTCATTTGGCATAGAATTCTAGGGAAACTTTCTTTCACTACTTCAGGGTGTTGCCACTCTGACACTTTGTCATTGATATATCATCTTTCCTGTTTTTGTAAAACTGGCATAAACTGGGCTTCCTGTACTTTCTATATAATTTTTGGATTGTGTATTTAAATTAAAAATATTAAATTAAAATACCAAAAGGCCCTGGGTGAGGTGGCTCATGCCTGTAATCCCAGCACTTTGGGAAGGGGAGGTGGAGGACCGCTTGAGGCCCGGAGTTGGAGACCAGCCTGGGCAAGATATCAAGACCCTGTCTGTACCCTAAGTATGTATATAGAAGTCCGAGATCCATTTTAAGTTCTCCAACAATCGCTTAAAGTAAAATGTGCCCGCCCTGAGGGTCAGACCTACCTGCTGACTTGCAATCTGTGTTTGGCAGACATTCTCAACAGCATTTGCTTTCCCTAGCCAAGTGGTTTTTGTGTTTTTCTCACACCTGAATGTCTTCAGTGTAAAACTTGTCAGAAATCATTTTCTTTGCTACAAGGTTTCAGAATACTCTTCCTTCAAGTAAGTGCATTAAAATGAATTTCTCAGCCAGGCATGGTGGCTCACACCTGTAATCCCAGAGCTTTGGGATGCCAAGCCAGGCAGATCACCTGAGGTCGGGAGTTGGACACCAGACTGACCAACAGGAAGAAACCCCATCTCAAAAAAAAAAAATATTAGCCAGGTATAGTGGTACATGCCTGTAGCCTCAGCTACTAGGGAGGCTGAGGCAAGAGAATCACTTGAACCCAGGAGGCAGAGGTTGCAGTGAGCCGAAATCGCACCATTGCATTCCAGCCTCCGTCTCAAAAACAATAAATAAATAAATTTCTTTCTCAGTTGCATCCCTGGAATCCATGGAAAATCCAGGAGAGACAATCAAGTGCTACAGAAGCGAGCACTAATCAGGGGAGGACCACACGTGGCTTCCTCATTAGGAGTCAGAGCAAAGTTACCTGCTTTGGTCTCCAGTGCAGACCCAAACTCGGTTCACCTGCGACGGGAGGACCCAGTCCAGAGGAGGCAGACTTCCTTTTCAGGTGCCTTCACATAGGAAATCTCCTAGGATTTCTTTCTTTCTCTTTGATCTACTTCCAACTCTTTTCCCCAAGACCTTTTTCGTATCTCTCCTGCCCAGGACCTAAGGGAGCAGTGCACTTCCCTGCAGGTCCCTTCCTGCCTGGGTGTCTTCAGAGCCCAAGATCACCCTGAAAGTTACTGCCCACCAGAAACAGCAAGAGGACCAAGGAGGGCTGCAGATGCGGTGGAAACCACAGAGTCACCGCGCATCTGTGCCTCCCGGGCTCTTCGCAAATTGAAGCTTCCTGCTGAAGCTTCTCTTCAAGTCACAGGGAAAGGAAGGGTGGCTGCTGACCCAGCGGGAGAAGCCCCTAGGGAGGACCTGGCCCTACCCCCTGGGCCCTGAAGACAGGCCTGGCCAAGGCTGATTTTGACAGGGAGCCCCAAAGAAAAGGCTCAAGGGCAGCCCAAACTCCAGCCCCAAGATTAAGGCTTTCAAATGTCTGATCTTTTCCAGGTTGGTCAGTAGAATCTATCCCGCCTTTATCAGGAGACTCCTTTGCCAAAATTCCAAGACCTGGGATTCTTGCTGCTTGCAACAAAGAAAGCCAATCACTGAGATGGTTATTCCTAAGGAATGGGTTTTAATAGGGTGCTGCAGTGGGGGAGATGAGAGAACTCAGTCTCAAATCCATCTCCCTGACCAACCAAAACCAGAGGTTTAGATCGCAGGGAAGAAATGTAACAACGTATAAGAAAATAGGAACTAGGGAGGGCAAGGAAGCAATCACAGTGAATGAGGGGTCCAGCATCTCACTGTCTGGATGACTTTCAGTTCTTTGATAGCTTGAGAGGCCTGAAGGAACTCAAATAAAACAAACATTAAGTTTCAAGCTTTAAGAACAGCAGCTTTCTATGTTTACCAAAAAATCTACATTTTCTTGGTTTCAGACCAAGAAAGAGAAAGATTGTACAGTCTGAAGTTACCTAAAGAGAAAACCAAATAATTTTCTGAACAACAGGATGTATGGGGTCAAAGAATGACCACCCTACAGAACTGTTTTTTGGCCTGAACATAGGGAATGATAAAGCTGCATCAGCTTAATGTGATTAAGCTGCAGGTGTGGGCTGGATGTGGTGGCTCACACCTGTAATCCCAGCACTTTGGGCAGCTGTGGGTGGATCACTTGAGATCAGGAGTTTGAGACCAGCCTGACCAACATGGTGAAACCCTGTCTCTAATAAAAACACAGAAATTAGCCAGACGTCATGGTGGGCATCTGTAATCCCAGCTACTAGGGCAGCTGAAGCAGGACTATTGCTTGAACCTGGGAAATGGAGGTTGTAATGAGCCGAAATTGTGCCAAGGCACTCCAGCCTGGGCAACAGACCGAGATACCTCCTCAAACAAAAACAAAAGGCTGCAGGTTAAAAAAGAAAACAAAAATCTGGATTTTGGTTCAGAGTCCCTGGACCTTCCTCGAGAGTTTCCTCTTTCCTTGAAAAAGGAAGCCTGTCTCAGTTTCCGCATCTCTCTGAATCCTTCTGGAGATTGACGATAGTGAGGTCTGAGTGCTTGGCCCCCCTCTGACTCTGGAGACCTCCCCTCCGATGGGTCAAACTGGTTCAGTGCACAAGCCCTAGCTCTGGCGACCATCTCGCCCCACTTTGTTCCCAGCGAAGGCCGTTTCTAGGTCAGTTGCGTGGTGCACCCAGGACAGGGCAAGGTGCAGCCAGGACAGGGCAACTCGCTCCGCAATTTTTGGCTCTAGATGCAGCGAGCGCTGTGGTCCTGCGGAGCGCTGTCTCCCTCTTGTGGAGAAAGTGTGGAAGGCAGCGAGGGCTGCAACTGCACCTGCTGTGGCAAGCGGCAGTTCCGGGATCTCAAGGCAAAAGATGTTTGTCATCTGACAGGCTGGACTCAGTTATTATAATTTTAAATTTTTCAATAAAAACCGAATGGAAATTTGTTTTCTTACTTGTAGAAATCTCCTCACAAGAACTCCCTTCTTATATTCCAGGGCAAATAGGGTATTCCACGAAGACATAGGGTAGACTGCGGTTCTGATCTGCAAGCCTTCATGCGCTGCGCAGGAGCACCAGGGCACGGTCAAAGTCCTTCCCCTACACAAAGCAAGGGTGTTATGTCTACAACCAAACGAGGACCCTAACAGCCCCCAAAACGCACTGTTTTTATTCCAAAGAAAACCACCAGTTCTGAATACAACTTCTACCTAGCTCTGTTAGCTGAGTACACGTCTCCCAGGCACAGAAATCTACAAATTCCCGTGAATACTGTGGTGAAAAGCAGGAGCTACCCAGGCGCGGTGGATCACACCTGTAATCCTAGCACTTTAGGAGGCTGGACGGATCACTTGAGCCCCAGAGTTGGAGACCAGCCTGAGAACATGTTGAAATCACCACGAAAAAAGAAAAAAAAAAGAAAGAAAGAAAGAAAGAAAAGGAGGCTGGGCGTAGTGGCTTACGTCTGTAATCCCAGCACTTTGGGAGGCCGAATCCGGCGGATCATGAACACAAGAGATCGAGACCATCTGGCTAACGTGGTGAAACCCGTCTCTACTAAATATACAAAAAATTCGCTGGGTGTGCTGGCATGCGCCTGTAGTCCCAGCTACTGGAGGCTGAGACAGGGGAATTCCTTGTACTTGGCAGGTGGCTGTTGCAGTGAGCCCAGTGAGATAGCGCCACTGCACTCCAGCCTGGGCGAAAACGAGACGCCATCTCAAAAAAAGAAAAGAGAAAAAGAAGAGAGAGAGGAGAAGGGGAGGCGCGAGGGGAGGGGAGGTGTGGGGGCGGAGGGAGGGGGAAAAACACAAAAAGCACAAATTAGCTTAGACGGGTGTGTGGCGGGTGCTTGTCCTACTCAGGAGGCCTGAGATAGGAAGATTGCCGGAGCCGAGATGTGCCACTGCTCCAGCAGTGGCTATCTAAGAGCTAACTTCTGGGTATGGTGAAAAGACTAAAGTTGTTAAGAACTGTTAAAAGCCCTCGGTGGCTCACGCCTAGAATCCCAGCACTTTGCCCCCCGCCCCCGTCTGTACTAAAAATGCAAAAATTAGCTGGGCATGCTGGTGCACGGCTGTAGTCCCAGCTACTCGGAAGGCTGAGGCAGGAGAATTGCTTGAAGCCAGGAGGCAGAGATTGCGGTGAGCCGAAATCGCGCCGTTGCACTCCAGCCTGGGTAACAAGAGCGAAACTCAACCTCAAAAAAACAAAAAAATGAAAAGTAAAGAGAATTGCTTAAATCCCTGCCTAGGACCGCCGATGTACAAAAGCAGCCCCATGTTACGTTCCGACTAACAAACACTTAGCCTGAAAAGAAGCAAGTAAATAACACTTACTCAAGAACAATATTAGAAACCGCCAGGTTCAACAGCCAAAAACAAGTGACTATGGGGAAACAGAATTGTAGTCTATCATTAACGCCACAAAACACCAGGGGAAAGCGCGAACGCAGTCCCCCACTACCACAAATTATGCAGTCGAGTTTCCCACATTTGGGGAAATCGCAGGGGTCAGCACATCCGGAGTGCAATGGATAAGCCTCGCCCTGGGAAAACCACCTTCGTGATCATGGTATCTCCCCTGCCAGGTAAGTATGAGTCCATTCGCCTCCGCCCCGACACAGCCTCATACGCCTCACCCTTTACACGCACGGTCACTTGCCGCGGGCACCGCGTCCCCAGCCCTCCTAGCCGGGACACACAGCTGGGACTCTTGGGTCCCACCAGCGGTCGTGGACTCGCTCCCACGGCGGGGATTCCTTTGTCGGGAAGCAGCAGGTGGCCAAGCAGCAGCCCCTGCGCCGCCTCATCTGCATAGAAGTCGCCCTCTCCGTGATGTCACTGACAGTGTCTTTCCCAGTCCCCGTCCGCCACTCAGCCGACCAACCCGCTGCCGGAGCCGGCGGGGAAGTGACGTCGGCCTCTCCCTCCTTTCCCTGCAGCCCGCCTCCTTTGGGGAGGTGCACCGAGACCCCGAATCTGGCTTCCACCAAAGAGTCTGGTACTTGACCTGTGTCCCGCGGAGGAACATTCTGGCGGCCAGCTGGAGGCTCCGGCACGCATCTTTTAATGAGCAGACTAGAACGTTACGGATTACGAAGAAAACCGGTACCTTTCAAACCTGGTTATCTCTGTGATGTTGAAAGACGTTCAGTGTCAGAGAGAAACCGTATCTATGAAACGAGAGGCTGCTCAGATGACTGCAAACCAGCCACCCTGACTGGTTTTACCACTATAAAGTATTACAAAGACAGTTGTCTAATTTCATAAATCTTGAAGGGTTTTTTTTTTTTCAAATACAATGTCCTACAAAAATATGTGGCCCCCGCAGAGATGACTGGACAGTCTCAGGCATGGACTTTCGTCTCTTCACGGCCACCTCCAAACCTCAGTGCTTGTCTCATGTTAGTATTTTATATTCTTCAAAGACACGAAATAATCCCAATTTGACAAAAAAAAAAAATCTGCAGTATGTCTTATTTGAGGCCTTTAACAAATGACTGGATCATCTTCCTTGTATGTAACCCAGAAAACACTGTGAAGTAGAGCAAAATTAGAACCCAAGTCAAAGCGCATTTGAACATTTACAAGTAGATTCTATTCTGTTGCTCAAATCACAACACGTGAAATGGAGCGTTCTCCTTGGGAAACCATAAAGTCTGTGACATGGTGGCCAGTTAGGTCACTGGAAAACATGGCAAAATATCGAAAATGAGGGATTACGTGAGAGTGTAGCAACTAAATACTAAATGCTTGATCCTGACAGGGAGACAGGCAATATTGGAGAAATGCTTTCTATAGTGTAAACCACAAATAAAATTCTAAGCCCTTCAACTATTTGAATGCACCCTTCCTCTCAGCCAAGGTCATTCCAAAGTTGACCTGAAAAACTAGTCCAGGCCATGATGGGAAGTGGGGCTCAGATAGGCCTCATTATGCCTTCCTCCCTTTGGAATTCAGGCACAATTGACCAGCACATCTGACCAGGTGCAACTGGTATTAAAACAGAGATCTTAAGACTTTTTGTACCAATGAGACACCAAATGATTCTAGTATAGCATTACATTACAGATAGCAGGCCCTGAAAGAAAGAAAAATATTGTACCCTAAAATATATATTTTGTCCTATTTTGAAATGTCCCTACAAGCTGTCTCTTGTGGGGAAAATCTACAGGTTATAGGAAATCACTTTCCAGGTCTTTTCCCTAATTCAGGCACCTTTTTAAGTCTGATAAGAAACATTTACAATCTATTCGCTCTGAAGCCTGCTACTGGAGGCTTCATCTGCATAATAACCTTGGTCTCCACAAACCCTTAACACAGAGACTCCCTTCTATGGATTCCAGGTCTTCAGATAAACTCTTTCAACCAATTGCCAATCAAAGTATCAGAAAATAATGGCTGGTAATTATTTAATTATGCATACATATCAGTAGAATTTTGGGGGGTGGGCACAGTGGCTCATGTGTGTAATCCCAGCACTCCTTGGGAGGCTGGCAGATTGCCTGAGTCCAGGAGTTTGAAACCATCCTGGGAAACATGGTGAAACTCCATCTCTAAAAAAAAAAAAAAATTAGCCAGGCCTGGTGGTGTGCACCGGTGGTCCCAGCTACTCAGGAGGCTGAGGTAGGAGGATTACTTGAGCCTGGGAGGTGGAGGTTGCAGTGAGCCCAGCTTGCAACACTGCACTCCAGCCCGGGTGGCAGAGGATAGGCCTTCACCAGATACTGAACCTGCTAGCAATTTAATCTTGGACTGCCCACCTTCCATAACTGTGAGCAATAAATGTTTATTGTTTGTAAGTTACTCACTCTGTGGTATTTTGTTTTAGCAGCACAACTGGATTAAGACATCAACCTGACCTTAAGAAATCATCTCAAATCAGTCTTGGCTCTGATGGGAACCAAGTGGCAGACACAGATGTGTGATTTAAAGAGAGTTTTATGAAGGGAATATTTATAGATATATGGACAGGATCAAAATCACCCAGCAAAGGACTGAGAGGCACTCAGAATCTGGGATCGGCAGAGAAGCCATATTGCCTCTAGGACTGGATTGTTGTATTAGTCTGTTCAGGTTGCCATAACAAAATAACCATCGACCAAGTGCCTTAAACTACAGAAATTTATTTCTCACACTTCTGGAGGCTGGGAAGTCCAAGATAACAAACGGTACTAGCAAAGCGATTTCATTCCAAGTTCTCTTCCTATGGCCTGTAAGTGGCTGTAGTTTCGCTGTGTGCACATGTGGCCATTTCTTTGTGTACCATAGGGAAGGGAGAGGAGCAAACTTTCTAGTGTCTCTTCTTATAATGGCATTCATCTCAGCAGGAGGGCCCCACTCTCATAACCTCATTTAATCCTAATTACTTCTCAAAGGCCCCAGCTGCATAAACCATCGCATTGGGAGTTAGGGCTTCAACATACACGTGTGGGAGTTGGTATGCACAACTCGGTCAATGGACGTGAAAACTGAAATGGGAATGGAGAACTGTAGTTGCCAGAGA
>NW_016108146.1:236327-237689 GCF_001604975.1 Cebus imitator
GATGACCGTTTACATGAACTGTGGCTACCTCTGCTGGACGCAGAGGCTTTTTAAAAGTTGTTTGACCAATTTCCCACATACCAGTTCTTTCCACCTGCTGTTTATTAGGCCCCACGTTGGCCAAATCTTTCCAATGGTGTGTACTACTCCACAGGCATATTTGGAATTAGCATATATAGTGCCTTCTTGGCTTTCTAGGAGCTTTAGGGCCTAGTGAAGAGCACATAATTTACAAGTTTGGGCTAACCGGTTATTGGCTAATCTACCGTTTTCACATAAGCACTCTTTGTTTCCATCAGTGACAGCATAGCCATTGAGTCTTACCACTTATTACACGGGACGACCCATCCACAAACAGCCTTATCCCATCATGTTGTGGAGTTACTCTAAGGTCTGGTCTAACTTTAGTTTGATATTCTATGATATCTAAACAGTTATGGTTTGATGCCTTTTTGTTCTCCTCTTCCTTCTTTTCTTTTTTCCTCCCTCCCCCTCTCCTCTCCTTTCCATAAGAAACTGGCTGGATTTAGGTTAGGCACCTCCCCAGGAGGAACTTGGGGAGGCAAGGGACTGAGCAGCTGGCCTCCCAAGGTGCCTTTGGCTGAGCCCTGCTGGGTCTGGCCTTGGGTCAAGAGCTACTTGTTTGAAGGGCTGCCAGCCTGTAGCGCCTTCCCTGGTGCCACTCTCATTAGCAAAGGCATCCCTGGCTCTGCTTTCCCTTCCTCTTTATTTGCTTCCAAGTCACCATCCATCTCCCTGGCAGGCTGAGAACTGCACTTTCTGTATTCCACTGGCCACCCCTGCTGGTGACCCAGCAACTGCAAAGCGTCTCTGGTTTGTCCCACTGTGGGAGGGACTCGGTGGCTTTTCCTCCTTCTCAGCTGCAAGGATCCTCCCCCAGCCCAGCCAGGCTCTGGGAAACAGAACTTTCATACATCTCACAGGGACGCATCTTGGCGGACTTCTCCCCAGCACGAGCTCTCTCTACTTCGTAGATTGCAAATTGGCATCCTCTTTCACCTGTACTGGGTTTTTACATTTTTTGACTGAGCACCAGCATTTAAAAATCTTATTTCACATAAAAAGTCACAATTTTGGCCTCTGACAAAACAATCTGCAACACAGGACCGACACTGTCCGAACAGCTGAGCAGCCGCAGCCCCTTCGACAGGGCGTGCCCTCTTCAGTTAGCCGCAGCGCCCCCAGCCCTGCGCCCCGCTTCTCGTCAGTTGCTGGCCCTGTAGTCATTTGAGTTTACAACCCTAGTTTTTTTGTTTTGTTTTGTTTTTGTTTTTGTTTTTTTGAGACGGAGTTTCGCTCTTGTTACCCAGGCTGGAGTGCAATGGCGCGATCACGGCTCAC
>NW_016108146.1:239414-240939 GCF_001604975.1 Cebus imitator
GCCTCCCAAAGTAGGCCAGCTTTTACTCACAAAATTAACGTTTCAAAGGCCTTGTCCTACTGGGTCCTCTGGACCTAATCCTGAATAGTTCTTCTTTGACCCCTAAGCCTCTCCAGGGAAGTCTCCTCTTTTTCCTGTTGGATCTTGAATGCTTTCGTGCCATTCTGTGTCCTAGGAATGGACTTTTTAATCCCTCGAATTGGCTTTCTTAGGTCCTGCAATTGGACCCCATCCTTAAGGTTATTGTTATCCCATCCGGGATTTGCATCTGGGAATTTCTGCTCAGCTGGCAAGACTCCTAGCCTGGGAGGATGATGTCGCTCCCAAATGATCACAGCTGCCTTTCTAATTATTCCCTCTCTTTCCCAGTAAACAGAAAATTCATGATTGACATCATCTCAGCCCAAGTATAAAAATTGAGCTCTAAAAATTCGGGCCAGGCTTGGTGTCTCATGCCTGTAATCCCAGCACTTTGGAAGGCCTAGGCAGGCGGATCAGTTGAGATCGGGAGTTCGAGACCAGCCTGACCAACATGGTGAAACCCCATCTCTACTAAAAATGCAAATATTAGCCTGGCATGGTGGCGGGTGCCTATAATTCCAGCTACTCTGGAGGCCGCGTCAGGAGAATCGCTTGAACCCAGAGGTGGAGGTTTCAGTGAGCCAGGATCATGCCATTGCACTCCAGCCTGGGTGGCAGAGTAAGACTCTGTCTCAAAATAATAATAATAATAATATAAAAAATTTTTAAAAAGACCAAAAGCTGACAATTAGGCTCTTTGGGTCAGATAAAACAGCAATACTTTATCATCTTTTGCTTTTACTTGTCTCTGTGTCCCTGGTTTGAAAAGTATCTCTTCAAACCTGCAACATTCTCCCCAGTGGACTATCTGGGAGAGTGTCCAGTGGGTGTTTTTCATTTCCTCTTTCCTTTGTTCCCTAGGCCTAGAATCCCTGTTCTCCATTCTTTGTTAGTCTCTGTGTCTGAGCTTTTCCCCGTTTACTCAGCCTTCCTAACTGGACGTTTCTTGCACACCCAAGACCTCCGAAAATGCCCAACCACCAAGGCAGTACTTACAGTCCCACTTTCCTTGGCTCGTGCATGAGGTTGTCTGGTTGTTGCAGTGCCTGCTTTTCTCCCTGTGTCACTTCTGCTGTCTCCTGAATAACAGTTTTAAGCCTATCACGGCTACTGCGGGGACCTGGGACCCCTGGACAGAGCAGACCACATGAATCAAGTGGGACGCATCTCCCCTGTTGGCCAGAGTCTCACTCTATGCAGGCCCAGAGATCCCTACATGGGCCACCAGGCTATGAGAAACAAACTCACTCCTCCAAAGCCAAAGAATGGACTCAGAGACCTGGAAAACAGGAAAAGTAAGACTTTTTTCCTCCTTTTTTTAAAAAAAATTTTAATTAAAAAAAAAGTTTTTTAAAGATGGGGTTTCACCATGTTGGCCAGGCTGGTCTTGAGCTCCTGACCTCAGGTGATCCACCCACCTCAGCCTCCCAAAGTGCTAGGATTA
>NW_016108146.1:241929-253336 GCF_001604975.1 Cebus imitator
AGAGGCCGGGCGCGATGGCTCACACCTGTAATCCCAGCACTTTGGGAGGCCAAGGTGGGTGGATCACCTGAGGTCGGGAGTTCAAGACCAGCCTGGCCATCATGGTGAAACCCCATCTTAAAAAAAAAAAAATGAAGGAAAAGAAAAGAAAGAAAGTCCAAGGTCCAGACACGATTAGCATGCGTTTCAGAAAGAGGATAGAAAATATCAGTACAACAATTCAAAAACACTTTCCATACCAATAGATTGAAACCACTGTGAATTAAAGTATTGAATAATGATATTGAACTTTCAAGAAGAGAACAGACATCCCTGCCAGCCTTGATGTTCAATGCTTTTGAGGGAAGGGGGGGAGTGTTTTTGGTTTTTTGGGGGACAGTGTCACCTTTTGTCACCAAGACTGGACTGCAGTGGCTTTTAAAGCGTTTTTATTTATTTTGAGATGGACTATCACTGTGTCGCCCAGGCTGGAGTGCAATGGCAGGATCTTGGCTCACTGCAACCTCCGCCTCCCGGGTTCAAGCGATTCTCCTACCTCAGCCTCCCTAGTAGCTGGGATTACAGGCACGCGCCACCACGCCCGGCTAATTTTTGTATTTTTAGTAGAGACGGGGTTTCTCCATGTTGGCCAGGCTGGTCTCGAACTCCGACCACGTGATTCGCCCGCCTCGGCCTCCCAAAGTGCTGAAATTACAAGTGAGCCACTGCGCCCGGCCTTTTTAATGCCTTTAACAGATACACACATAGTGCCACCTCACAAGGATAACCAGGTTTGAAAGGAATTGGTTTCCTTTGTAATTCTAAACGTTCTACTCTGCTCTTTGAAAGCCATTATTTGAAGAAGGGTGCACGGTCTTCCAGTTGGCCGCCAAACGCCGGCTACAGCAGCGGGTTGGTCGGCTCAGTGGCGGACGGGGACTGGGAAAGCGCTGCCGGTGACATCACGGAGAGGGCGACTTCTATGCAGATGAGGCGGCGCAGGGGCTGCTGCTTGGCCACCTGCTGCTTCCCGACGAAGGAGTTCCCCGCCGTGGGAGCGAGTCCCCGACCGCTGGTGGGACCCGAGAGTCCCAGCTCTGTGTCCGGGCTAGGAGGGCTGGGGACGCGGTGCCCGCGGCAAGTGACCGCGCGTGTAAAGGGTGAGGCGTATGAGGCCGTGTCGGGGCGGAGGCGAGAGAGCTCATACTTACCTGGCAGGGGAGATACCATGATCACGAAGGTGGTTTTCCCAGGGCGAGGCTTATCCATTGCACTCCGGATGTGCTGACCCCTGCGATTTCCCCAAATGTGGGAAACTCGACTGCATAATTTGTGGTAGTGGGGGACTGCGTTCGCGCTTTCCCCTGATATTTTGATGTTTCAAAAATAGGCTTCGTTTACTCTAGAAACATTTAGTCAAAGGTTGACAAGAGCTAGCAGGTAACTTATTTGTGTATCAGAACTTCCTGGAAACCAACGGCTTTGTCAGAGATTGTTTCTCAGGCGTGTAATCCCAACAGTGTCGTAGGGAGATCCACATTGTTATTATCGGCCAAGTTCAGGGCTTTGAGGGCCATGTGATGAAACCAATGCTGGTGTCATACTTTTTTTTTTTTTTTTTTCTGGAGAAGAAACACTAAGCTTTTCTCTTCCCTATATGGCAGCCAGTTGTGGACATTTATTAACAGCCACTTTTAAACAGTCCACTGGAGTGCATCCTGTGAACTTGGCTCACTGAAACCTCCGCCTCCTGTGTTCAAGCTATTCTCCTGCCTCAGCCAGAGAATAACAGCCTTCCAGGTAAGTGGGATTATAGGGGCAGGCCACCATGCCCGGTTAATTTTTTGTATTTTTAGTAGAGATGGGGTTTCACCATGTTGGCCAGACTAGTCTTGAACCCCTCACCTCAAGTGATCCATCCACCTCGGCCTCCCAAAATGTTGGGATACCGTGCCTAGCCTGTTTACAGGATTTACAGACATATTAGTTCAATTGCGTTGGGCCCAAGACAATTGTCTTTGTTTTCCAATGTGGCCAAAGGAAGCCAAAAGATAGACAACCATGCTTTAAATGGTTTGATTCGTGGCTCACTGGGTTATGCTTTTGATATTTTCCAGATTTGATTTTTTTTTAAATTCACCTGAAGCACCTTAAAGCTTTCCTAATAATATTGGAACTTAAACCAGATTGTATATAACAAAACCCAGCTGGAATCCAACTTCTAATCTTAGTGTCGGATCAAGTAGCAAAACACCCAGGGTGAGGGAAGCTGAAGATCATGCCTGAGCTATTACAACGCCCAGTGGACTGACCTTCCCTTCCCGGTGTACAAAAGAGTATAACAGTCGCTTCAATTCTATCTTCTAAGCGTCTCCTGTGTAGCCCAGGCTAACCCAGAGCTATCTAAATAAAGATGGCAATCCTGGGAATTAGTAAAATTGACACACTACAAATCCACCACAAGTCACTTCTTAACATGACATCAATGTACACCTTCCTCCTCCTCCTCCTTTTCCTCTTCTTTCTCCTTTTTCCTCCTTGTAAAACCATATTAAAGTTCAAATAAAGACAATAGGAAAATCATACTTTTTCTCATTCAATGAAAATACGCCAACAATTTTCCCAACAGGATAAAGGCTTTTACTTGTCTTTGAATGACGTTCACTCCGTTTTTACTCAGATCACATTCCATACTTTGTTATTATGTAATCTAAATATTGAGATTTTTTAAAGTTAATTATTAACTAACATGCTAGCTAGGGTGATGGAAAAGGAGAATTCTCAAGAAAAATATTATTAGAAAAAAATTGATTTGCAGTAACTTTGTAGAAAAAAAGAAAAAATATTGGTGAATATATACTCGTGTATGCATCCCAAAATGCTGAAGAAATACTCATAACTATTACAAGGCCTCATTTCTGCAACTGTCACGGGCCCTACCTGGTATTTGTAACCATCTTCACATGTGGCTGCTCACAGCCATTTTCTTTGGGCCTGGGCCGGTGGACATCAGCATGGGAAGTACCAGAACCCGCGGTGCCCCCCACCTCACCATCCTCGGGTCTCCAGAAGCGGGATCCACCAAGCAGGGACGTTTGCTGAATTCTAAACCAGCTCTGGGAATACAAGAACAGCTGCCTTTCAGAAACAGTTCAGGTCTCCATATTCCAGACTTCCTAGTAGAACTAAACGCTTAATGTCCGCACAGGAATTCTTGGTTCTCCTAAAACCCTGTGGTGGAATGCCTTCCTTCACCGAGCATTTATTGGGCGCCTGCTGGGTGCCAGGCTGGCTCTGGGATCAGCAAATGAGTTTAAAATGTGAACAATTCATGCCTCTGTGGTGCAAATGGTTAGTGTGTTTGGCTGTTGGCTGAAAGGTTGGTGGTCCAAGCCCACTCAGGGACAGTACCTTTTACTCCAGCAAGATTCAGGCTTTTTGTTGAAAGACTTTAATCCTGGGAATCCTCCGGACCTCTACTAGATTTAAATCAGATGACAAAATATGCTGCGCAGAGATTCAAGTTCCATGGAAGTTCCTAAAAAGAGGAATATTTCAGCAAAAGTAATTTCTCAATAGAGCCTGCGCCTGGGGCTTCAGAGCTTACCCCAGAGCCACTGCACATATTTTATCACTCCCTGAAGCTGGGTTTTTACAACTGCACATTCCTGGAAATCTAAAACTCCCAATAATTGAAAACAAGAAAATCCCAGTCTTCACTTGTGGTGAAGCATCAATTTCTGGGTTCAAATCTTGGTTTGTTCACAATGCGATTTTTAAAACGTTACTGAACTTCCTGTACCTCAATTTCTTTGTCTATAAAAAAGAGCAAAAAAAAAAAAAAAGTGCTTCCCTTGGCCAGGCGCGGTGGCTCACACCTGTAATTGCAGCACTTTGGGAGGATGAGGTGGGCAGATCACCTGAAGTTAGGAGTTTGAGACCAGCCTGGCCAACATGGTGAAACCCCATCTCTACTAAAAATACAAAAATCAGCCTGTAATTCCAACTACTCGGGAGGCTGAGGCAGGAAGAATTGCTTGAACCCTGAGGCAGAGGTTGCAGTGAGCCAAGATTGCATGACTGTACTCCAGCCTGGATGTCAGAGCAAGACTCTATCTCAAATAATAATAATAAATAAACAGTGCTTCCCTCATGGATTAATCTAACATTTGCAGATCCAAAGCATGTGAGACAGGTCTCAATAAACTTAGAAAGTTTACTTTGCAAGGTGAAGGAGGCACCCATGACACAGCTTCAGGGGGTCCTGGCAGCATGTGTCCAAGGTAGTTGGGTACAGCTTGCATTTATTCATTTTAGGGAGACAGAATACATCAATCAATACATGTACAATTTACAATACTTCAATCTGGAAGGGCAGGACAACTCAAAGGGTGGAGGGCTTCCAGATCTTAGGCAGATTTAACAATTTTCTCATTGGCCATTGGTTGAAGGAGTTATTATTCCAGAAGGGAACTTCTGGGTTAGATAGGGGGTTGTAGAGACCAAGGTTTTATCATGCAGACGAAGCCTCCAGGTAGCAGGCTTCAGAGACAATACATTGTATATGTTTCTTATCAGACTTAAGGTCTGTGTTGATATTAATGCTGGTTGCCTTTTCCTGGGTTCCAAAAGGAAGGAGAGTGTAATAAGGCCTGTCCAACCACTCCTTCCCATCATGGCCTGAACTAGTTTTTCAGGTTAACTTTGGAATGCCCTTGACCTAGAGGAGGGGTCCATTCAGATGGTGGGGGGGGGGCCTTAGAATTTTATTTTTGCTTTACACAGTTGATGAGAAATACTCATAAAGCATTTGAGCACCTAACAAATGTTTATTAAACGTTAGCTGCTATAATTGAGCGCCTAATAAATGCGTATTAAACATTAGCTGCTATAATTATTTTCGATAGCATCATCTTAACTACTTTCATATTTTACCTCGGCCTTTTAAACAACTGCTTATCTTTTTATGGTATGGATGAACCAGTGTATATTTAAATGGCCCTCAGCTAATGGACACAAAATGTGTCTAATGCTTATTCTTATAAATAATTATTCAGAGGCCAGGAGCAATGGCTCATGCCTGTAATCCCATCACTTTGGGAGGCTGAGGCAGATGGATCACCTGAGATCAGGAGTTCGAGACCAGCCTGACCAACATGGTGAAACCCCAACTTTACTAAAAAGACAGAAATTAGCCAGGCATGGTTGTGGGCACCTGTACTTCCAGCTACTTAGGAAGCTGAGGCAGGAAAATCACTTGAACCCAGGAAGTAGAGGTTGCAGTGAGCCGAGATTGTGCCACTGCACTCCAGCCTGGGTGACAGAATGAGACTCCCTCTCAGAAAAAAAAACATCATAATAATTATTGTTCAGAAAACATCCATCTACAAATATCCTTCATTATTTGTGCAAGGATTTCTTAAAACAGACTTCTAGAAATGGACTTCTTTGTCAAAGTATTTGTGCCTCTACAATTTTTCCAATCGATCCTTGACATCTAAAGAAATTGTACCTAGTCATATTTCCACATTCTAAGAGAATCCTCCTTTCTTGGCCACACTATCTGACATCTAATAGCAGCACAAACTCTTCGCTTTTGTTTGGGGAATGTTATTGTTGGCTGGTCTCACACACAGCCCCGAATCTTACAGGAGAGAAGCTGGTGCCACGCTGTCCTCCTTGGCTCACCTGACCCTGAGAATTCCAGGAAAGTGATTCACAGGACAGACTTGAGGTTGGATTCACCTGGCTGTAAAAGTGCTGATTCCCACTGTTCCTGTGACAGAGAGCCCAGGCTTGAGCTGCTGAAGAAGAACTCAGACCTCGTCCTCCAGACTGGGGCCTTTAAGTTGGCTCAGAGTGGGTCCTTAGCCAAATAAATATTGAAAAGGGGAGATTTTAAATTTTCATCTAATTGAGACTTTATGTAATGCATCTTTTTCTTATTTTATTGTGGCAACAAGAGGAGAGAGTGCATCCTTGGGTCTTTATTGTTGGAACTCACTAATACCGGCTGTTCTACTGCTCTTGTGGAATTGTTTGGTCGATGCTGGCACATGGTACTTGCTATGAAACACCATCTGGTGAGCTGGGAGGCAAGGAGCTAAAGAAAACATCATAAGAAACAGAAATCGGAGTTGAGTCCAGTCTCCTGCTCTGCAAACTTCTGCTGCAGTGGTCCCTACACCTATTGCTATAGCACCCCCACATTTTCTTTAAAGCTAAGAAAATAGGAATAGAGGATAGATTCTTAAACAGATATACCTAGAGATAAGGTACAAGTCTTATTTTGATTCCTTCAGAGGTTTGGATGTCTTCATTACCGCAGGCTTCTGTAACAAAATGCCATCTACTGGGTGGCTTAAATACTTATTTCTCATAGTTCTGGAAGCTGGGATGTCCAAGATTAAGGTGCCAGCAGGTTTGGTTCCTGGTGAGAGCCCTTTTCCTGGCTTCTAGATAGCAATTTCTCACCGTATCCTCTCAAGGTAGAGAGAGGAAGCTCTGGTATCTCTTCCTCGCCTTGTAAGTGCACTAATCCCATCATGGGGCTCCACCCCGATGACCTTATCTAAAACTATTTACTTCCCAAGGGCCCTACCTCCTAATACCATCACCTTGGGTATTAGAGCTCCAACGAATGAATCTGAGTCAGACGGACACAAACATTTAGTCAAAACAGGTGGCAACAAAAAGAGACATTCCTCAAGAGTCTACAATGCCCTTCAGAGTGACCAGATTGCAAGGACTTGAGAACGGCCATAGGAAGGTGGCAGCAGGACTTGTCCTGCAGCTCTCTGGTTTTTTTCTCCTAGAGGGATTGGGGCATATGGGAGGAATAAGGGAATATCAAGGGATTACAGAAAAGCAAATGAAGTAAGAAAATTCACATCTCTACTTAAGCTCCCATTTCCCAAAGGCAGAAAAAATACTAACCTGGCTGTTCTTGTCAATTTTTGTTTGTTTGTTTGTCCTCTCCTAAGAAAAAGAGTTGATGTTGTCTTCCTCAAATGTGATTTTGGTGTCTCTGGGAGGCTGGCTGGAGTCAGTAGGGCCATAGTTATTTGAACGAGTGATGACACATTCCTCCAGTCAGTCCTCTGGGACCTTCTTGATTTCAACCTTCTGCACCTCCCTGATGAGCCAGATGGGACAGAGATGACAGAAGATTAAACAAAGGGGGATTGGACCCCAGGGAGTCCTGGCTGGTTTTCACAGGAGGAATAAGAGAGGGCTCTCAGAAGGCAAATGGGAGGTTCCCTTTGAGAGGAAAGAGGCAATCCTCCTCTGTGCAACACAGCATGGCTGCCATGGGAACCAGAGAGAAAGAGAGCAGCTGGTATTCATCACACTGGGCAGAAAGGAGGTGAGAAGAACAGAGACTCAGTTATCCCAGTATAATTCAGACATGGCACTCAGCGCATACAAAGAACCACAACAGCTGCCACACCCTGTGTCTAAGTTGGGTTGAACTGAACAAATTGTGGAGACCCGGGTTCAATTCCCGGCCAATGCAGTTTCCTGTGTTTGCGCCCTGTGGTTTTTACATTTACTTACCATAACCGTCTGCCCCTTAGGTAGGTCACAGCCCCAATAGAAGCTGCCAGGGTCTGGCAGATACACACAGAGAGGGAAAAGAGGGCCCTGGGAAAGAGGAGATATGTGGGGAGGAACCCACCTGCAAATGAGGGGAGCTGCGGAGAGGGGCCTCGGACGTTTCTGTCCACAAAGACCTCAGTCCTAGGTAGTCTTGGCAAAATTATCATCGGGCATCGAGTGGAGAGCAGCACATCCCCAGAACTCATTTCCATCACGCCTGTTTGTTTTACACCCCACCAGGCAAAACTTCTGTCCAGGGGATTCTTTTTCATGCTTCTCTTTAAGCAGCGTGCTGCGGAGGCCATGACAATCATTAGCTCTGCAGTTCTGGGGAGGAAACCTGGAAAAGGAAACCCCGTGATCATCTGGTTTGTCCTCCCCTGTTTCCATCTACTCTTTTCCTCGGGGAAGCTTACATGGGCCCAGGATGTCACATGGCAGCTGCCTCACTGGCGGATTCAGAGCCGCTGACAAATCTGTTCTGTGAAGCGGTAGGAGCCGCAGTTGGTCCATAGCCCTGGAGTCAGAAGCACGGGCAGAACGGAAAACACTTGTCTCCACCGTGTTCTCTTTCCTACCTGTGAACATCAACCTTCACACACCGGTTCACAGCCGCCCTGGTCTCTATGGGAGGTTTGCCGTTTTTCACAGTTCCCATAAGCTGTGTTTCCTTCTTGCTTCTACAGTTCTTTCCAGGGTTGAGTTTCAGAGCTGGTTAGCAGTCCAGACTAGTTCAACATTCTTGTTCAAAACCATGTGTCTGATTTTGCTCCTAGGGTAATGTTTGCCTCTTAGACCAGAGTTAAAGGTGTTCCCTCGGCTTCTATTTTCTGGAGAGAATTGGTATTATTTCTTCCTTAACTGGTAGTGAAACCATCTAGACCTGGTGCTTTGTTCTGGAAGGTTATTAATCATTGCTTCAATTTGATTAACAGATAGAGATCTATTTAGGTTATCTGTTTCTCCTTGTGTGAGTTTGGGCAGACTGTGTTTCAAGGACTTGCTCCAATTCATCCAAGTCCTCATATTTGCGAGCAGAGAATGGTGATAATCTTCATCTGTTTTCCCTTTAATGTCCATGAGATCAGTAGTGAGGACCTTCTTTTATTTCTGTTGTTAGTAATGTGTATCTTCTCTCATTGTTTCTCGGTTCACCAGCTAGATGTTTATCAATATCATTGATGATTTTAAAGAACTCGCTTTTGGTTTTGCTGATTTTTCTCTGTTGATTTCTGGTTTTCCATTTCCTTGATTTCTCCTCTAATTTTATAGCTTCTTGTCTTCCACTCACTTTAAATTTAATTTGCTCTTGTTTTTTGAGTTTCCTGAAGTGTAAGTTTGAATCATTGATTGAAGAACTTTTTTCTTTTCTAACATATGCAGTGAATATTATGACTTTCTTTCTAAGCACCAATTTTGCTGCACCCAGACATTTTTTATAAGTTGTATGTTCATTTTCATTTAGTTCAAAATATGTCATTTGTCCCGAGACATTTTCTTGACCCATGTGTTATTAGAAGTGTGTTGCCTGGTCTCCAATTTTGGGGTTTTCCAGCTCTCTGTCTGTTATTGATTTCTACTTCAGTTCCGTACTTTGACTGGAGGGCATACTTGGTATGATTTCTATCCCATTAAATGTGTTGAAGTGTGTTTCATGGGCCAGAATGCGGTGGATCCTGGTGAACTTTCCATGTGACCCTAAAAAGAATATGTATTCTGCTCTTGTTGGAGGAAATTATCTAAAAAGTTGGTTGGACCCAGGTGACTGATGGTGGCATTCAGTTCCACTGTATGTTTATTGATTTCCTGCCTCTCGGATGTGTCCATTACCGATGCTGACGTCTCCCACGGTAATAGTGAATCTGTCTATTTGTCCTTGAAGGTCTCTCAGTTTTTGCTTCTCATATTTAGATGCTCTGTTGTTAGGTGCATACTTAGTAAGGATTGTCATATCTTCCTGGAGAAGTGACCTCTTTATCATTGTGTAATGATTCTCTTTATCCCCATGATTTTTCTCCCTCTGAAATTCACTCTTTCTCAAATTAATTTAGCTACTCTCGTTTTTTATTTTCTTTTTCTTGCTTTCTTTTCTTTTCTTTTCTTTTTTTTTTTTTTGAAACTCCATTTTGCTCTTGTTCCCCAGGCTGGAGTGCAATGGTGTGATCTCGACTCAGTACAACATCTGTCTTCCAGGTTCAAATGATTCTTCTGCCTCATCCTCCCTACTAGCTGGGATTAAAGGTATGCACTACCATGACCAGCTAATTATGTATTTTTAGTAGAGACAGGGTTTCTCCATGTTGAGCAGACTTGTCCTCAACTCCTGACCTCAAGTGATCCACCGGCCTCGGCCTGCCAAAGTGCTAGGATTACAGGCTCACACAGTGCCCGGATGCCACTCCAGTTTTCTTTTGATTACGGTGAGTATGGTATACCTTTCCCATCCCTTCACTTCAAATATCTCTGTGTCTTCTTATTTAAAGTAGGTTTCTTGTAGACAACATACAGTTGAACCCCATTTTCCATTCTGCCAGTCTCTTTTAATTGGTGTACACATTCAATGCAATCAGTAACTTGAGTTGGTTTCAATCAATCACTTGAGTTGGTTGTGGATCCTTTCCTTTAATGAGGAAAAACCATGATGTGGGGACAAAGTTTTCATGTTCAGAAGAGATTGGCCTTGTCCTTAAGGAAATTATGCTGATTGGGATTTCTCTTAACCTCCTTCAGTTGTGTTTACCATTGTGAAAATTAGGAGACATTCATCTGGATTAAGTGGTAATAATAATTTTAAAAGATGTGCACATTTCTGTTGATTTTTGATCCCAAGCCTTGTATCACTGTTGGACCTTCATGTGTATACTTGAAAACAAAACATGTACAAATATCACACTGGTTTGAAGATTTTAGTGGTGAAAGTGACCTAATCAGTTATTAGTACTGTATCTACAATCCAGTTTTGAAAATATGAAATTATGCTCTTTTCAAATAGCTTAAAAGAAGGCCCCATGTGGTGGCTGGTACCTGTAATCCCAGTATTTTGTGAGGCTATGGTGGGCAGATCACCTGAGGCCAGGAGTTTGATACCAGCCTGGCCAACATGGCCAAACCCGGTCTCTACTAAAAACACAAAAATTAGCTGGGTGTGGTGATGCATGCCTGTAATCCCAGCTGCTCAGGAGGCTGAGGCAGGAGAATCACTTGAACCTGGGAGGTGGGGGTAGAGGTTGCAGTGAGCTGAGATCCTGTCACTGCACTCCAACCTGGGCAACGGAGGGAGACACTCTCTCAAATGAAGAAATAAACAAATAACATAGCTGAAAAAAAATTACTGTGTGGTTATTTTCACCTTTCCTTATTTTATTGTATGCTGTTTAAAGAAAAGGAAATTATTTATCCTCATACTAAATTTCCAAAACTGTTCTTTGCATTTACCATTCTGTTAAATGATGGAGAGAAAAGTTAATTGTCTTATTTGATAAGCTTGCCATAGGCCCTGTCACATTTTTGATGCTTTTGCTCACGGTTCTGTCATTAGAATGCTAGCAACTAGGCACATGCAAGGAGTAAACTAACCACGTTCATAAATGGTTTGAATTCCTGAAGGCAATAACTACTGGACACCAAATCACAGTGTTTTCATTTGTGACGTGTTAGAGAGAAACAGGACTTTCTGCAGTACAAGTGCCCTATTAACTAATCCCTGTGCTGTTAGCTTACAGGGCTTTGACTCCTGGGTCTGAAAAACGCAGCTACTCCCGCTAAATCTTGAACATTCACACCAATCGATGCCTTGTCTTCAGAACTTAAAGAAGATGACAATCAAAAT
>NW_016108146.1:253517-273993 GCF_001604975.1 Cebus imitator
TTTTTTTTTCTGAGACACAGGGTTTTGCCATATTGCCCAGGCTGATTTCAAACTCCTGAGGTCAAGCAATCCGGTAAAAGAAACTTACATTTGTTTTATCTGAGTTCCTTCCTCAGGAGAGGACCCTCAGGCCTCTCAAAAAGCATCATAGACCTGAAACCCAGTCACGGCATCCAGACAGTGAGATGCCAGACCCCTCATTCATCATGTGTACTTCCTCACCCTTCTCTACTTCCTCTCTTCCCACACACAGTTACTTTTCTTCCCTGCTATATAAACCCTGAACTTTAGTTGATCAGGGAGATCGATTTGAGGCTGATCTCCCATCTCCTCAGCTGCAGCGCCTGATTAAAGCCTTCTTCCTTGGCAATACTCAATGTCTCAATGATTGGCTTTGTGTTGAGAAGCAGGACCTAGACGGAACCCCTGGGGTTTCATAAGCAATTCATGTACACTTTTAAAAACCATAATTAATGGGTCATGGTATATTGAGAAATTGGAATGGTATCAACTTGACCAAGTTCTCAGAAGGCACACTGTGCTTAAATGTCAGGGCCCTGCCTCCTGACCTCCACAGTTTATGGTTGACTTTGAGTCACAGCAGGTGAATATGGCCTGGTGTGAGTGTTTTATAGAAATGCAAACCATGGCTGATTGCTTTTTGTTTTAAATCCAACAAATCTCCATTTCTGGTTAGAAAATGTTGCCCAAACCAACCAAACAAACATAGGAGTATACAAAAAAAAATGAGAGATTCCCTGTTTCCCAATCCCACTTGACTGGTGCCAGCCATTACATTTTACACAAAAGAAGTGGGAAAGGCACCCAGGAAGTCCCAATTCCTGTTCTGACAATCATCTGGCCTCCTTGGGCAAAAGAAAAACAGGGAAGGCAAAAAGAACATACCACTACTGTTGGCAGAAATCTCCTCTCGGTACACGAAACTCTGGTAAACTGAGAGAGTGTGTTCCGTGAGGGAGGCCTCAAGGGCTCTTCTCTGGCCCTAAGACCAGAGTGGATTTTGCCTCATTTTCTGATGTGCAAATGAAATGATAAAAGTTGATCCAAGGAGAGGGCAGAGACAAAGAAAGAGGGACGACTCCTCCCTCGCAGGTCCACCTTCCTGGAGTGTTGCTTGAGGGATCAGAAGAAACACCTTAACATAGGTGCGTGGGAACTATGGCTGCTAAGTATGGACTCAGTTACCTCTTGTTATGAGCTCATGTGAGGTTCCACACTAGTGTGAGGTTCTGTGGTGTAATGGTGAGCTCTTTGGACTCTGAATACAGCAATCAGACTTCAAGTCTCAGGGGACCTTTCTGTGTAATTGTGATGATGTTGCTCTCTATTGCTCCCTAAATGAAATGTGGATTCCACTGAAGTTCAGAGGCTCAGCGCTGCGGGTCTCCAATACCCTCTTTGGTGTTCAGAGTTACAGAGACTGGGTTCTTATAATGGCCTGGGCCACAGGAAAATTGCTGCAATTTCACAGACTCTCCAGGCTGCCAGCCACGTGCTATTGAAGGCCCAGACCCAGGGACCAAGCAAGACCCCTCCCCTCTCAGGGTGACCCTGGGCCTCCAGGTGAGAGGTCTCCTCCACTAAAGATGCTGCCACCCCTCAATCCCAAGCCCTGAGATTCTTTTTATGCATGTCATTGGGCTGTTGCCCTGTGTCTCTTTGGAAGAAATGACCTATAGGAGAAACTTTACTTCCAGATTTCCTAATTCCTTCATCCCTTAGGATGGTCCCATTTTTAATCTCCTGATCCTCAGTCTATTACTAATGTGCATGTTTCATTTCATTTTCATGGGATCCCCTCCAATTGGGAACCAGTGGATTCCTGTCCTTGAGGTCTCTGTGGACAACGACCAGACGCTGCTCTTGTCCCAAATCCTGACACCTCTCTCCAGGGAGTTGCCTTCCTTATCCTCCTGAATCAGCCAGTATTTAGATTTGAGCCTGGGATCCCAGCATCTCTGGAGACCATGGGTTCCCCATCCCTGGCCAGCTCTCTCACAGTGAAGGGAGTGGAGCTGAGCAGCTGGGAGGGGCAAGCCCAGGGCCCTGGGTCTCCCCCTTCCCGCCCAGACTCTGCTCCAAGGAGACTTGGGACCAGATCAGACGGAAAATCTTTTGTTCTCTTCTCATCAACATAAAAAATTAGGCAAGAGCTCTGGAGGACCTTTCTAGTGTGAAAAATGTTGTGGCCAAATCTCTCCAGTTTTGAAACTGTCCAAGCTTCCCAAGTGTTTTGAGCCTTGGGAAAGGAGGGGACAGAGCAGACAGGAGAAAGGAGACAAGGAGGTGGGGAGGGGAAAGGGTGTGCGAGGGCCAGGATTCACCCTGACAGCTCAGTGACCACTTCCTGCCACCCAGGTTCCCACCGTGGCACCTTCCTGCAGGTGGTTTCCATCCCTTATTGATGGCCTGAGAGCTTGGATTTATGAAAGGCCCCACACTATTTGTCCGGCATGAGTCCTGGCAACCTTTCTTTTCATAATTCGGGGAGATGAGATGGGGATGCATAGGTTTGCAAGTGACTAGGACCCAAGTCAGAACCTTGTGCAACACCTCAGTTAACTGACAAGTAGCCTCCTTCCCTGACTCCCCCGGCAGGACAGTTGCTTGTAGGACAAGGTCTGGAGAAGGCCAGGGTGCCCAAAGCCACAAAAATGCCCAGGGATGAGTCCCGGCTGGAGATGCCTTGGCTCATCTGACTGTGCCCTTCCAGGGCACACAGGGCAGGGACTTGGGGGGGTCTGGCCAGGAGACTGAGCAAGAGAACCAGGGAGGTTATGCAGCAGGCTTCTGCACAGCAAGGCAGACAGTCCTCTTGGAGCCCCCGCCCCAAGTCAGGTCCCCCACCTCCTCTTCCTAAGGACCCTTCATTGCAGCGATTCTTTTACTAGAACCACAAGCTGATAGCACATAGATGTCAGGGCCCTCATCTGGCCAACCATCTGCAGCTGCCAATGCCCAAGGCAGCCTCCCTCCCTACCAAGACCTGAACTCAGGCCCTTACCTTAAGGAGAAGATGTCCTGTTCTTTCTTTCCCATCAGAACTGCCTGACCCAGAATCCATCTCTGTCTGGTTACCGGGACAGTCCCCTCACCTGTCTCCCAGGTTGAGGAGTGCAGAGTCTCCTAAGCTCCCTGCCCCTGTGAGCCCCCAACAGTCTCGTGTGGCTCCAGCTCACACAGCAATATCCATGGCCATATTTCCAAAAACTCTTTTCCTCCCACTCTGAGTCCATCCTCTACTGCATGTTCCCCTCACAGAGCAGACACTGTTTTCTTCACATCCTCAGTTTGCTGCCCATGCCCCAGACTGACCTTTCTTTTATAGAACTGCCTCTCCCTCTTTGGACAGTGTCTTTCTGGTACTGCCCATGAAGATGTCCTGCCCTTTCCTGCTCATGAAGAGATTGCCTGACCTGAGCTGGGCCATCATATCCAGTACTCACCTAGAATAGGAGAAAGACAGGCAGGGTGGCCAAAGATTACAGAAATCTCTGAAGCTAATCCACTTCAGAGAGAGTCCCGGAAGATACTGGTCCTTCATTCCTGCTATGTATATCGAATGTGACTGAAATCCGAATAAAATGTATGAGTTATAATAATGTAGCAATTGACTCAGCAAACTAGGACACAAACATGTTAGAGGGTGAGGTGTTGAGAGGTGTGTTTGGGGGTGGTGGCGATGAGCAAGTATGTGAGGGAGAGATAGGACCGAAACTCAGAAAGCAAAGAGGAATAATAGCTATTTATTGGAGATAAGGAGCTAAATAATTGCTTATGTATGATGAAACTCTGGGAGTACACAGTGGACTGCGGTTTTACTAAACAAATTTTCAAGTATATGTAACTTTGATGAAGTATCTTAAATAAAAATTTTTTTGCCATATATTTATGTGCCATATATTTACATACACATATTTATATCAATTGTATTTTGAATATAAATTTGTATACAGTTATGTTAATCCCTTTTCACTTAAGGATTTGAGTTTGATGTCATGCATAAAACATGTCCCCACTGTATGACTACAGAAATGTTGGCAAAAGGAAGTTCAGAGGAAATGGCAGGCAAGCACTACCCAGTTTTGGCCAGAAGATGGAGAAAAAAAGAATTCTCACAAAATGTAAAAATGTGACTTGTTGTATCTTCTTTTCACAGCAGTTTAGACAGAAATTAGCAAAATTGGAAATGTATAAATACCTTAATCTGGCAATTCCATTTTCAGGTATCTGTGAAGTAGACGGGGGATGCACGACAGATCTATGTGTCAGTCTGATCCCTGCAGTTGTGTTTGTAATAATACACATTGGAGCAATTTCATGGCCATCAGTTAGAGAAGGCTTGAAGAATGCTCCACTTGTATCAAGAAGGGTGTATAAAAGATCAAAGCCTGATGGAAATACTGGAGGCAACGGCGCTGATGGGAGCTCATGTGTATTGAACAATTACTATGTGACAGGCATTGGACTCCACGCTTTTCCTGCACAGCTCATTTAAACATTGGACAACCTGAGTATTCTGGTTTAGTGCATTTGACATATAGAAATGGAGGCACAGAAAATTAATGTGTTTAACTTCAAACCCTGGCAGATTAGGTTTCTCCCCCAGAGTCTGTGGCTTCACCAGAGGTGTGACTCACATTCCGTCATTCTCCATTTTAGGAATTTCCAGTGTTCCAAATATGAGCAGCTGAGAAAACAAACTCAAAACCCTAAACACCAGGATAAGTAAGGGAAGATGTTTGTTGGATGTAGATTTAAAATGGACTGTTTTTGCTCCAAGCAACAAAGAGGCACTTTGGAAAATAGACAAGAGACAAGAAGAAGAGAAGTTTTAAGATACATTTGGTCCAAGGAAGAGACTCTTCAGATGGAAGGTCATGTCAGCTAGAGAATTTCATGTGACTGGATGGGCTCAAACCACCGACGTTTCAGTCAACATCCAACAGCACTACCCTAGTGGTCCGGAGACACTGCTTGTCAAACAGTGAAAGCTGTTGCTCAAGTGTGTCATTCATCATGTCAGAGGTTGTCATTTAGTAGTACAGGGAAGTATTCTGTTGCCAAGCTCGAGTACCCAGAATCTTCTGTTTTGTTGAACCTTCTTCCCCACCATCAGCCTCTTTAGAAGACTGGGAGCTCTGCAAACATCCAGGCCGAGAGTCCTGTCCTTTTGCATCTTTGGGCATTGATCAGGCCCAAATCTGTGGGAGACTCCTCCATGCCTATCACAGGTGCCCAGGTGACAGCGGCAGTCTCTAGGTCTGGGGTCATCCACTTTCCCATTCCCAGCCCACCTCACCCATCACGAAGCCTGGTCAGGACTGTCAGAGACTCCAGTGAGCAGGTGCTGATATTTGTGTATTTGCCAAAAGAAAACAGGAAATCTGCTGTGTGCCCACCTGGCTGATCCCTCCACCTTTTTAGCCAAGGGCTTCATGAGCCAGGGCCCTTGGGTTTGCTCACAAGGCAGGCCCTCACCTAGTAGACATTGGTTCATGTATATGTATATGTATATGTATATATGTATATGTATATGTATAAGTGTATGTATATGATCCTCAGGTTGTATTCCTTAAATATATATAAATATATAGAATTCCTTACATATACAATTTTAATAAAAATTTTTTCTAAAGATTACTTTAAACATTTCCAATAACATCAGGAAATAAAGATGTGAAAGCCAGCCAGGCTCAGCTTCAAATCCCAGCAACCTGGAAGGCTGTGGCAGGAGGGTTGCTTGAGCTCAGAAATTTAAAACTAGCCTGGGCAACATAGTGAGACCTCGTCTCTACTGAAAACTATAAAAATTATCCAGGTGTGGCAGTGTGAGCCTGTAGCCCCAGGTGCTCAGTGGATGAGGCCCTAAGATCTCATGGGTCTGAGAATTCCATGCTGCAGTGAGCTGGGACTGTGCCCCTGTACTCCAGCCTGAGAGAAAGAGTGAGATCCTGTCTAGAAATGAATGAGAAAAAAAAAAAAAGATGTGAAAGCCTGTATATTGAAGACCACCAGGTATTGCTGAGAACAAAGACCTTTGGAATAGAGGATGTTCCTTCTTGCATTTCAAGATTGCTTTTCTTTTGAGGATACACTTGCTATTTCTTAGGAATATGAAGTCCTTCTCAGCCATTCCTGTAAAAAGAGTCATTTTGATCAAGTTGTATTGAATCTGTGGATTGCTTTGAGTTGTATTTTTATCTTAACCATGTTACATCTTGTAACCCATGGACACAAGATAGCTTTCCACTTACTTAGGTCTTTAATCTCCTTGAGCAATGTTCACAGAACCGAAAAACAAAAAACTTAAACCTCACATGGAACCAGAAAAGAGCCCACATAGCCAAGACAATACTGAGAAAAAAGAACAAAGCTGGGGACATCACACTACCTGACTTCAAACTACACTACAGGGCTACAGTAATGAAAACAGCATGGTACTGGTACCAAACAGATATATAGACCAATGGAACAGAACAGAAGCCTCAGAAGTAACGTCACACATCTACAACCATCTGATCTTTGACAAACCTGACAAAAACAAGCAATGGGGAAAGGATTCCTTGTTTAATAAATGGTGTTGGGGAAACTGGCTAGCCATGTGCAGAAAACTGAAACTGGACTCCTTCCTTACACTTTATACAAAAATTAACTCCAGATAAATTAAAGATTTAAACATAAGACCTAACACCATAAAAAACCCAAGAAGAAAACCTAGGCAATACCATTCAGGACATAGTCATAGGCAAGGACTTCATGACTTAAACACCAAAAGCACTGCAAACAAAAGCACAAATAGATAAATGGGATCTAATTAAATTTAAGAGCTTCTGCACAGCAAAGGAAACAATCATTAGAGTTAACCAGCAACCAACAAAATGGGGAAAAAAAAATTGCAAGCTACCCATCTGACAAAAAACTAATAATCAGAATCTATAAAGAACTAAAACAAATATACAAGAAAAAACAAACCCATCAAAGAGTGGGCAAAGTCTATGAACAGACACTTTTCAAAAGAAGACATTTATGTGGCCAAATAAACATAAGAAAAATGCTCATCATCACTGGTCATTAGAAAAATGCAAATCAAAATCACATTGAGATACCATCTCACGCCAGTTAGAATGGCGACCATTAAAAAATCAGGAGACAACACATGCTGGAGAGGATGTGGAGAAATAAGAATGCTTTTACACTGTTGGTGGGAGTGTAAATTACTTCAATTAATTTGGAAGAAAGTGTAGTGATTCCTCAAGGATCTAGAAAGAGAAATACCATTTGACCCAGTAATCCCATTACTGGGTATATAAACAAAGGATTATAAATCCTTCTATTATAAACACACATGCACACATATGTTCATTTTGGCACTGTTTACACTAGCAAAGACTTGGAACCAACCCAAATGCCCGTCAACGACAGACTGGATAAAGAAAAAGTTGCATATATACACCATGGAATACTATGCAGCCATAAAAATGGATGAGTTCATGTCATTTGCAGGGACATGCATGAAGCTGGAAACCATCATTCT
This sequence comes from Cebus imitator, assembly GCF_001604975.1. Taxonomy (NCBI): domain Eukaryota; kingdom Metazoa; phylum Chordata; class Mammalia; order Primates; family Cebidae; genus Cebus; species Cebus imitator. The sequence goes on from NW_016108146.1 coordinate 261,076, forward strand.
CAGCAAACTGACACAAGAACAGGAAGCCAAACACCACATGTTTTCACTGATAAAAGAATGCTGAACAATGGTCTGTTGCGGGTGGGGGGTGAGGAAGGGATAGCAGGGGATGGGAATATTGGGAAAAAATAGCATTAGGAGAAATACCTAACGTAAGTGATGGAGGGATGGAGGCAGCAAACCACCATGGCATGTGCATACCTATGTAACAGTCCTGCAAGATCTGCACATGCACCCCAGAACTTAAGGTAAAATGAAGAAAAGAAAAATAAGATAAACCCTGGAATGTGGTTTGTTCCCAATAATTTCAGATATTTAAAGAATGGTTAAATGATCACTTGACAGTTATGCTATAAACAGGAATAAGATAGACTGAGTTAAACATCACTACATTGAGAAGATAAATTTTAATGCCATTTTCAATCTTTAAAATCTTTGGTTTTATTTTGAAAAAAAATCATCAACCTTAAAAAGAACACTGCAAAAAAAAAAAAAAGGATTATAGTCCATTTGCTTTCTCCAATAATAAACTTCGAAATATGTTCTTATGAATGTCGACAGTCAATGTAGTGTGGTGTATTAAGAATTGACTTTCCTATAATGGGTAAGTTAAGACAGATTACATTTCATGAGAAAATGTTTTATGAATGTTAATGGTGTATGTTTATTTAAATCTAATTTTCTATTCTATTTTGGGAAATAGTTGTTTGTGTCTTTTAGTGTATTCTCCTTCCTTTCCACATATGTGGAACCTGCCTATTCTCCTCTCTTTTGAAATAGTTTAAAAGACTAAAACAGAATGGCCTGGGCTTTGCATATCCTTAGTCTGATTGACATTTCCCTGGTTGCTCACTTAAATAGGTATTAGCAGCTAACTAAGTAAACTACGTCTCTTGGCAGCCAGAAATTAACAAAGGCTTAAAAATTAGCAAAATCTGCTTTGCTGTGGCCTTAGGTGCTGACGGTCTTATCTTAAGGCAAAAAATTTTAATGGTATAGATTAAAATTAACTTTGGCAAAAATGAAAATGCAGGCATGGAATTTTTTTTTTCAACAACAGAAACTAGCAAAAGCAAAGATACAGTAAAAATTGAAAATTTCCAGTATAGCGATATAAATATAATAACTGGCACAGCTGGGGATGATTAACGAATAATAAAATGTTTAGGGGATGATCATCTGAATCCAGGATATTAATACTTTTTAAAACCATTTTTCCAATTACTTCAGTATAAATAAGGTGTCTCTGAAAGGTACAGATCTGGTATCACGATCATGGTGATAGACAAATGGTGGAATAGTCCTGGTACCACGATCGTGGTGATAGACAAATAGTGGAATAGTCCTGGTATCACGATCATGGTGATAGACAAATGGTGGAACAGTCCTGGCATCACGATCATGGTGGTGGACAAATGGTGGAACAGTCCTGGTACCATGATCATGGTGGGATACACACGGGACCGTCTCTGCCTGCAGATGGGTGAGGTAGCATTGACCCTGCAGTGTTCCCGGAAAAACACTTAGGCTGAATTTAATCATAAGGACATTTTCAGACAACTTCAGAGTGTAGACCACTGAGCCAGACAGCTGACATGTCCTCTACAAACAAGCTCATGTCACCACCATCAATGACAGCAACAAAAAGGTGAGGAGACACTTTGGGTTCAAAAGAACTAAAGCAATGTAGCTACATTATCTTTTGACTCTTTTTCAACCCAAAATGTCCTTTCTCCTTTTAATTGTGTGATTTGTGGTCAGTCGTGCTGCTCACTGCTCTACATTGTGAAGTTGTCTGGAGATTACCTCAGGCTATGAAACTCAGGCTAAGTGTTTTCAGCAAGAACATGGTGTTGTTCATACTCTGCACCGACAGAGTCCCAGGTGACATGTTGTCTTAGTGTGGGAATATGACCCCTATCAGGGAGACCAGGTGGAGTCCTATCACCATCATAGTAAGAAACCTACAGTCCATGTCCAAAGTCAAGCGAACATGCTCTTCCACAAGTAAAAAAATGGCATATGTGTAATCCTGGCATGTGTAGTAAAACTCAGGATAAGCTGTATACGTTGAATACAATATATCCAGTGAGTACCGGAAGACTTCAGTCCCTTCTGCTTCCACCAGCTCCATGCTGAGCCTAGAAAAGGAGGAAAAACCAAAGAATAAGTCAGGGAAAATAAGAAACGCAGAGCCCGAACTAGATTTCATGGGTAGCACAAGAAAGTGGTTAATAAAGAAAAAACATAGATCCATTAATGATGTAACAAATTACTGCCTTATGTTGGGATGGATAAGAGTAGGGTAAAAAAAGAATGAAAGAGAGAGAGAGAGAGAGAGAGAAAGCAAGCTCAGTGAACTGTCCAGGTGACACACTGATGAGGGAGTAAAAGGACACTCTGAGTTAGTGCCCTCAGGACACACAGAGAACACAGATCATAAAAACCAGTATGGTCAACCTACAGTAGTTAGTACATGAAAATGGGAGGAAGAAATGGAAACCTAAATATCTACTGCAATGAAAACCAACAGCAATGTTAGTAGGAATAGTTCAGGCTTCGTTGAAAACACGGTATCGATATTGTCAGCCCACTCTGTTTTCCCTGGACCTGGCGTCTCCAGGTGTCAACACATAATTAGCTGTTCACAATTGCACAAAGTTACCTGGGGCATGGTGGGCCTTGGTCTTCTTCCTCTTTCTTGGTCATTTTTAATCTCTGCAATAAATTCAGACAGGGACAGACAAAATAAGCCATTCCCCTCCACCCATAACAGTCCACTGTCTAATCCCTGCACAGGGACCTCAGGCTCCTCAGCATGAGAACAGGATAATGTGAGAGATAGACTTCAGGAGGTCTCAAAGCCAATCATGCTAGAGATTCCTTGGTTTGTGTCTTAGAACCAATGGTGAAATGTCCCTATTCTGGCAGACCATTATCCTTTTATCCCAAGTTTGTACAAACAGTTACACCAAGTTTGTACAAGCAGGGAAGAACCTGACAGACATGCATGGGGAGCAAAACTCATGAGGAACTTGGTAGCTGGCAAGAGGCATTGAATTCAGATTGACAGACAACTCGTGGGCATGCGCTGCATACCCTGGTGTGCGTCTGCAACACTGGCCTTGGGTTTCAATGTCCTGACAGTCGGTCCAGGGTGTGACGAGCACGGCCTGAGACTAGGGAGAGAGCAAAGCTCACTGACCTCCCCATGTCCGTGCTTCAGACTGGAATCCAGAGTGACTGAAATCTACACTGATGTACAGGTTCAGCCCACAGTGATGACAACTCTCAGCCCAGCCAGCGGAGCAATGCACAAAGACTATGGGGTCTATCTGGGACACAAAATGGAGCTTCATCGCCTTCACAATGGAGCACTCACTGTCTATGTCACCAGCCAAGTCGACCTGCTTCTCCTCTAATGAGTGCAAGTTGCTCCTGTAAGGCTCACTGAAGGCAGATGTGCCAGGAGGAACTGAGAGAGCCGAATAACCTTCATCCCAGGACTCCTGGGGTGCTTCCTCCTCCACAGACTCCTGCAGATTCCTGATGAGCCAGGTAGGACAGGGTGACAGAAGATTAAACCAACAGAGATTAGACAACAAAGACTCCCAGCTGATCTGATGGAGGTGAGAATGGAGTAGTCCCAGAAAGCAAAGGCATTTTTCCTCTAAGAGAAAAAAAAAACTATCTTTCTAAATGCAGGGCAGAGGGTGACTACCCCAGGGACAGAGCACAAATGAGCAGCAGGTGCTCAGTGCATTTGCACAGATGAGCCACTTCAGGCCACCCAGACTCCCTGTAAACTCTCACCATGAAATACAGCACGAGAACTAACACGGGGCTTCAACTACCTCGCATAAGTTGTGTTGAATATTACATGTGGCATTCAAGTGAAAAGAGCTCTTGAGGCATTTCAGACACCCAGATCTTGTGTATTAAGGGCCTCCTTTTTCCACTATTTTGATATAATGTGTCTATGTTTTGAATTTCTTCTCTTCACAAATCCTAGCAAACATGCTCACAACAAATGTGCAGAAAGCATATATGTGTCTCTCCCTGGATTTAAACACATGGGAGAAAACAGGAGAAACCCGGAAATCCCTGTTTGCTGAGTTCACCTGGCTCATCTGATTGCAGGCTCCTATCTTGGGAGGACTAAGAAATTAAAACCTACACAAGTGCCACAAATCACCCACAACACTGTCAATAAAGACAATTTGTAGCTGGGTGAATGGAAGGAAGAGTTCTAGTCATCACTTCCCCGTTTTCCCTGGAGCTGCAGTCTTCAGGTGTCACTACTGAGCTAACAGCCCACAACTCCACCGCATTACCTGGGGGGCGCTTGCCATTGTTCTTCCACTTCCTCATCATCATTTTGACTTTCTGTAAATAAATTCAGAGAAGCAGGTCACATTAAGCAAATCACACTTCACATGGGACCAAATCACTGTTTAGTCATAGCACGAGCACAGAATTGTTCTCAGGGCAAAAATACAAATTCTGACAGGAAGATTCCAGGGTGCCCTAGAAGAAGCCTGGTGAGCAGATGAGCCTGCTTTCCAGATGCACAGGCCAAAATCTCCCTGTACGGGTAGACCATAATGCCATATTCTCTGCCTGAGTCTATGCAAAGTTAAACCAATTTTGTTCCCAGAAAAATCTCCAAAAATGAGTCAAACTATTTTCTGGGAGTGTTGCTGCAATACTGACTTATCTCACCAGGTAGCAAGGTCATAGAATGGTCAGAGGCATCTATACATTAAACTGGACAGATATGTAAATTCTAACAACACTTGCTTTAAAAAGAATCTGTGAGCTTTGCGCAGTGGCAGTATCGTAGCCAATGAGTTTTATCTGAGATGAGATTATTGCTCATTGAAAACTTTCCCCAATGCCCCGCCGTGATGACATGCAATAGAGTTGGCATTGACAATTTTGGACAGTCTCTAGGGAGAAGGAATAAAAAAAGACAAAACAAAACCAAACAAGAAAGAATCTGTGGGCCGGGCATGGTGGCTCACACCTGTAATCCCAGCACTCTGAAAGGCCGCGGTGGGCACTTCACGAGGTCAGGGGGTCGGGACCATCCTGGCTAACACGGTGAAAGCCTGTCTCTACTAAAAATACAAAGAAATGAGCTGGGCATGGTGGCACATGCCTGCAGTCTCAGTTACTCTGGAGGCTGAGGCAGCAGAATCATCTGAACCCAGGAGGCAGAGGTTGCAGTGAGCTGAGATCGTGCAGCTGAACGCCAGCCTGAATAAGAGAGAGAGAGGCTCTGTTTCAAAAAAAAAAAATCTGTGATTTCAAAGGACAAGGTGGGTGAACCACTTAGAGTTAGGAGTTCAAGACCAGCCTGGCCAATATGGTGAAACCTCGTCTCTACTAAAAATACAAAAATTAGTTAGGTGTGGTGGTGAGCACCTGTGGTCCCAGCTACTCAGGAGGCAGAGGCAGGAGAATCACCGGAGTCCGTGTGAAGTGCAGATTGCAGTAAGCCAAGATGGTGCCACTGCACTCCAGCCTGGGTGACAAAAAAAAGACTCCAATCCAACAACAGCAAACAATATGTGACGCTGCGAAGAAAAATCAGACCCGCCATTGCACTGATAGGGTGGAGAGTCGGGCTGAGCCTTGCTTCACGGAAACACATCGGCAAGGTAAAGAGGAAATGTTTCCATCCTGGTTTCAAGGTGACTGTGCAGCTAAGCAAGCTGACTCAAAAGAGATCAAGACCGACGCTCCGAGCAGTGACACCTGGGGAACAATATCGCCAAACAAATAGGCAAGGCTCCCAGTTTCCTTAAAAAGAAATGGAAACTCCATGAACATCGTTCAGGGACAGGTGACATAATGACAGGAGATGAGAGATACCAACTCAAATCTAGGAGACCTGACAGACACCTACTGTACACCTCCTGCACTCAGGTGACCATGAGTTTGTCACCGTGGCCTGGGGTCTGGTAACTTGATACTTGGGCCTGGGAGACAAATGCATGGCATGAGCTGAGGAAGAGATAAAAATTCCCTGATATCTGTGTTTAGTATCCCATGATAGGTTTTTATTCAAACCGATTTGTGTGTATAGAGCCTGTCTTCAGAGTTGATCTTCCTCAGCCTAGTCTTAGGTACCAAAAACAAGGAATGTAGGGGTCACCTGAAAGAATGATTAGAGCATCCTCCACTACATCATGAGATGATGGACTCTCGACAACCAGTGCAGAGTCGACCTTGTATTTCTCTATTGTGATTTCATTGGTTTCTTTGTGAGGCTGGCTGGATTCAGTAGGGCCATAGCTATTTGAACGAGTGATGACACATTCCTCCAGTGAGTCTTCAGGGACTCTCTTGACAACAACCTTTGGTGCCTCCCTGATGAACCAGATGGGATAGAGATGATAGAAGATTAAACAAAGCGGGATTGGACCCCAGGAAGTCCTAGCTGGTTTTCACAAGAGGAATAAGAGAGGGGTCTCAGAAGGCAAATGGGAAGTTCCCTTTGAGAGGAAACAGGCAATCCTCCGCTCTGCAACACAGCATGGCTGCCATGGGAAACCGGAGAGGAAGAGAGCAGCTGGTATTCATCACACTGGGCAGAAAGGAGCTGAGAAGAGCAGAGACTCAGTTATCCCTGCATAATTGAGATACGGCACTCGGCACATACAAAGAACCGCGACAGCTGCCACACCCTGTGTCTATGTTGGGTTGAACTGAACATATTGTGGCCAAGGGATTGCAGGCTTTGGCCCATAGGAGATGCCAGAGAAGGTGAGATTCTAGAACTTTTCCAAACTTTACCACCCACTACTTGCTCCTGATTATTCAGCGTTACCTGGGGGCACGCAACTCCTGTATTTTCTCAGCCTCTGTGACGTGAACATCTTCATCCTCATCTTGATCATTTTCTGCAAGTACAGATGTGTTCGTTCAGATATTTCCTGTTTCACACTCTGCAAGCACCGTCAGCCCAATGTGCACAGGGACATGAACGTCTGCGTGTGGGTCCCTGTTCTACTGAAAGCTCTCATGGTTTCTCTTTAACAAAATGCCCTGGCATGGATTCCTGATCCACCAGGCAATGCGTTTCTGATCCGGAGGCTCATCGTCAAGATGACGCCAAATGTTGACAAGACCTTCTGCTCCCACATCACTGGAGGCTTGTGCAGCCTCTCTCTGGACTTTGGCAGCTGTCTCCCCCTTCCTGACACAGACCTGATGCCCAGGGACAGGCTTGGAGTCCTGTCACAGATCATATTTACAACCTATTTCTTTCTCTTAGGAGAGGACAAACAAACTTGTCCCACAATCCCCTGCACATCAGGTGACTTCACAGGCCCTCCAAGTGGCTTCTGCTGTGTTATTCAGGGACATTCTCTCCACAGGGAGTGCTCCAGTCTCAACCGCTTCCTAACCCCACATGCCCACACATCAAGTGCTGCCTCCAACACCACACAGCGAGGGCCTTTATCTCGTTTTGAGAAGCGGTCGTAAGTGTTCGCACATTTGAATGCTTCGGACACTGCAAGGTATCTGCCTTTGCAGATGGAGAGAGAGAAATTTGCCTGACTTTGCAGATGGAGAGACAGAAAGTCAGGAAGGAGAAATCAATTGCTCGCTGACAGTTACTAAAAACACTGCTGAAGATACAGCCTGGGAGCCTTCATTCTTACTCCAGAGCTCTTTCCACTCCAACAACCGCCCTCCTGTCACAGCTTCCTTTTTGTCCTTTACAACTGGACAGATGCTGCCTCTTGTTCCAAAGACCACCATCCATCATGAAAGGAGTGACATTTGCAGTACTGTGACCTCCAACCCCATGGGTTTCCCATCTGTGTTCTCATTCAGAAAGCCCTAGTCATGTCATGGCCACATATGTTTAGTGGAAGAAAACACCACTGATAAAACTGTCATTGCAGAAGGATGGAGGTCTGGAGTCTCTCATAAGGCCGTAAAGGAAATATGCACAAAGACTAATAAAGTTTCTCTTATGTTTGACACAGTAGAATGAAGAACTAATACACAGTGTTTATTCCGTGCCAACAACTGTCCCGGGAGAGTTACAATCAATAGGCCATCTGGTTCAGTGCAGCAATTGACAGAGGTAGGCGTTATTATAGTACCCTATGAACGATGACAAAACTGAGTCACAGAGAAAAGAAGCAACTTGGATGGAGCTCAGGAGACTGGCCCAGGGTCCCTGCTCTATGCACTGCTGCCTCCACAAAGTCCTGGGTGCCATCGTTCTTCCTCTTTACCAACGAGAGCCTCTGCACAGAAAGCAGGATGTCCCTCTCACCAGGGTAATCCCTTCTATTGATGATGCCAGTTACAGATACCACAGGTTATTTAAGGAGCAGAGTCCTCTTTAAGCTCCCCATAGCGGGTATAGTGTGCTACCTTCGCATTTCCCCCAGAACACAGCTTTGACTGCTGAGCCTCAGCAGAAACCGGAACCAAATGGAAGTTCAGTACCCTCAGACATTTCGACCAACAGACTAGATGCTACTTGTCTGCAGGATCTTCTGTGGTATAGAAAGGATTCCTGTCAACATGATTTAGCCTCTTGCTGAGAAAAACAGGTGGTTCTGTGCCTGGGTCAGGAATCAATGGCTGAGATTATGCCCTGAGTCCCACACCCACCTTACTGCAGACGTGGAAAAGTGGCTACATACTTTGGCCTCTCTCGTCCACCTTTAACAAAATGTTAAAATACACATTTATATTTTCCTAGACATATGGCAAAAATGAAATTAATTCTGATGAAGAGAGTCTTTAGTTTCTCAGAGGAAACACAGGACATGGTTCAGCACTCTGGTGATGGTGAACCTATTGAACTTACTTTCTGTCTTCAGTCTGCAGCCCAGGTAGTGGGCCACTTCACTCATAAGAAGTTTATTTTTGGCCAGGCGCGGTGGCTTAAGCCTGTAATCCCAGCACTTTGGGAGGCCGAGGCGGGTGGATCACGAGGTCAAGAGATCGAGACCATCCTGGTCAACACGGTGAAACCCCGTCTCTACTAAAAATACAAAAACATTAGCTGGGCATGGTGGCGCGTGCCTGTAATACCAGCTACTGAGGAGGTTGAGGCAGGAGAATTGCCTGAACCCAGGAGGCGGAGGTTGCGGTGAGCCGAGATCGCGCCATTGCACTCCAGCCTGGGTAACAAGAGTGAAACTCCGTCTCAAAAAAAAAAAAAGAAGTTTATTTTTGCTGTCTCTGTATTTCTGTTCCTTCTTGCACCGTTTCCTATCTTCTGTAAACAAATTCAGAAGAGCTGGTCACATTAAGCAAATCGCATTTCACACAAGACCAAATCAGTGTCTAGTCATAGCACAAGAATGAAAAATATTCTCAGTGAAAGAATGTGATATTCTGACGGGAATGTTCTACTGGTCCTGAGACTAAGTCGCCCTAGAAGTAGATGAGCCTGCTTTTCAGATCCATGGGACAAAATCTTCCTTATCTGCTAGATCTTAATCACATATCCTCTGACCTAAGTCAGCGCAAATAATTAAAACTTTTTCCCCAAAATCTTCAAAAATTGCCCTAACTACTTTCCAGAAGCATTGCAGCAATACTGATCTATCTCATCATATATGATGGTCAACAAATGGTTAGAGAAATTTGTAGAGGACACTGGACCGATGGATGAATTCTAACAACCTTTACATAAAAATGAATCCGTGGAGCCAGCACAGTGACTGATGCCTGGAATCGGAGCAATTTAGGAACCCAGGAAGGGAGATCACTGTACTTCAGTAGTTCAAGACCAGCCTGGCCAACATGGTGAAACCTCATTTCTACTAAAAATACAAAAACTAGCCAAGTGTGGTGATGTCCACTGGGGATCCCAGCTAACTGGGAGGCTGAGTCACCGGTACCAGGGTATTCCCTGCTCTTGATGGTGCCACTTACAGATACCACAGGTTCTATTAGGAGCAGGGTCCCCTTCTAGCTCCTCACAGTGGGTACTGTGTGCCAACACCATGTTTACCCTAGTGTCCCCAGAACACAGCTTTGCCTACTAGGCCTCAGCAGAAACCAGAACTGAATGGAAGTTCAGCAGCCTCAGACATTTAGACCAACAGACTAGATGCTACTTGTCTGCAGGATCTTATATGGTACAGAGAGGATTACTGTCAACATGATTTAGCCTCTTGCTGAGAAAGACAGGCGGTTCTGTGCCTGTGTCAGAAATCAACAGCTGAGACTTTACCGTCTATCCCACACCTGCCTTACCGCAGACAGGGACAAGGTGCTACATACTGTGGTCTCTCATCCATTTTTAACAAAATGTTAAGGTACCCATTTATATTTGCCTTGAAGTATGGGAAAAATTTAATAAATTCTGATAAAGAGAGTGTTCAGTTTCTCAGAGAAAAGACAGGACATCATTCAGCACTTTCGTGATGGTGAACCTATAAAATTTACCTTCCGTCTTCAGCTGGGAGGCCAGGTAGTAGGCCGCTTGACTCATAATAAGGTTATTTTTGCTGTCTCTGTATTTCTGTTCTTCATCATGATCTTTTCGATCTTCTGTAAACAAATTCAGAAGAGCAGGTCACATTAAGCAAATCGCACTTCACACAAGACCAAATCAGTGTCCCATCATAGCACAAGGACATAAAATATTCTCAGTGTAAGAATATGATATTCTGACTGGAATGTTCTAACGAGCCCTAGACTAAGTCACCCTAGAAGTAGATGAGCTGCTTTTCAGATCCATGGAACAAAATCTCCCTTATCTGTTAAATCTTAATCACATATCCTATGACCTAAGTCAGTGCAAATAATTAAAACCTTTTCCCCAAAATCTTCAAAAATTGCTCTAACTACTTTCCAGAAGGGTTGCTGCAATACTGATCTATCTCATCATATATCAAGGTCAATGAATGGTTAGAGAAATTTATATAGGAGACTGGACCAACAGATGAATTCTAACAACATTTACTTAAAAAAGAATCTGTGGAGCCAGCATGGTGGCTCACACCTGGAATCCAAGCAACTTAGGAGACATGCACATCACCTGACCTCAGGAGTTCAGGACCAGCCTGGTCAACATGGTGAAATCTTGCCTTTACATAAAATACAACAATTAGCCACGTTTGGTGGTGCCCACCGGGGATCCCAGCTAATTGGCAGGCGGAGTCACCAGTACCAGGGTACTTCCTGCTCTTGATGGTGCCACTTACAGATACCACAGGTTCTATTAGGAGCCGGGTTCCCTTTAAGCTCGTCACAGTGGGTACTGTCTGCTGTCACTGTGTTTCCCTCAGGGTCCCCAGAACACAGCTTTGCCTACTGGGTCTTTAACAGAAACCAGAACTGAATGGAAGTTCAGTAGCCTCAGACATTTAGACCAGCAGACTAGATGCTATTTGTCTGTAGGATCTTATACGGTACAGAGAGGATTCCTGTAAACATGGATTTAGCCTCTTGCTGAGGAAAACAGGCGGTTCTGTGCCTGTGTCAGAAATCAATAGCTGGGATTATAACCCCAGTCCCACACCCACCTTACTGCAGATGTGGAAAAGTTACTAAATATTTTGGCGTCTGTCTTCCATTTTAACTAAATGTTAAAATACCCATTGCTATTTTCTACAAGTATGGGAAGGATGAAATTAATTTTGATGAAGAGAGTGGTTAGTTTCTCAAGACAAGACAGGACCTCATTCATCAGTTTCGTGGTGGTCAACCTATAGAACTTACTGTATGTCTTCAGCCGGTAGTTCACGGAGTAGTTCACCTGACTCATAGGACATCTATTTTTGCTGACTCGGACATTCAGTTTGTTATCTTCCTGCTGGGAGCAGGATTTCTCAATGCCTTCTGGGATGTTCACCTCTGTGTTTTTTCTGGAAGGAGGCCTGCCAGATGCCACCTTGCTGATGTTTGGTGAAGAACACATAAAGCCAGGGACTAGGGAGAAGAAACCCAAGCACATGATGGTTAGAAACTGGTGACGTCAAATTGGTTTAATCGGGACTGAGGGATGTCACTGACAGCCTTGCCTATTGAGTTGAAGATGTCATTTCCCTGCTTTTCCCCTTCTCATCTCCACTCTCAATCTCCTTAAAGTCAACTGGTCTTAACTACTCAGTCACCTTGAAACCTGGAAATAAACACGTCTACTTTTATCTTGCTTATACATTTTGCAGGATTTTATATGCAAGAGAGCATTCATGTAAACATGATTTAACCTCTTGCTGAGAAAAGCAGGTGGTTCTGTGCCTGTGTCAGGAATCAATAGCTGGGATATTAACACTAGTTCCACACTCGCCTTACTGCAGACGTGGAAAAGTTGCTAAAGATTTTGGCCTCTGTCTTCCATCTTTAACAAAATGTTAAATTACCCACTGCTGTTTTCCTAGAAGTATGGGAAGGATGAAATTAACTTTGAAGAAGAGAATGTACCATTTCATAGACAAGACAGGACATTTTTCATCACTTTCGTGACTGAACTTACCTTCCGTCTTCAGCCGGCAGTCCAGGTAGTAGGCCACTTGACTCATAAGAAGTTTATTTTTGCTGTCTCTTCATTTCTGTTCTTCATCGTGATCTTTTCGATCTTCTGTAAACAAATTCAGAAGAGCAGGTCACATTAAGCAAATCACACTTCACACAAGACCAAATCGGTGTCCAGTCATAGCAAAAGGACATAAAATATTCTCAGTGTAAGAATGTGATATTCTGACAGGATTGTTCCAATGGGCCCTAGACTAAGTCGCCCTAGAAGTAGATGAGCCTGCTTTTCAGACCCATGGAACAAAGTCTCCCTCATCTGGTAGAACTTACTCACGAATCCTATGACCTAAATCAGTGCAAATAATTAAAACTTTTTCCCCAAAATCTTCCAAAAATTGCCCTAACTACTTTCCAGAAGTATTGCTGCAATATTGATTTATCTCATCATAT